>NC_134565.1:4643075-4937747 GCF_025594145.1 Primulina tabacum | reverse complement strand
TGGGTGTAAATTACATACATTATTAAAAACTTTATCAACAATTATATATATATATATATATATATTTAAAGGATACATGTTTTACTTATATTATCTAATCGAATGTTAAATATCAAAATTTATAACTTCCCAATAAAGCAGAACCATACACAAAATTATGAACGAATGATGTTAAATAGCAATATAGTTAGAACTAAATCAGAAATTAATTAATCTATTGGAAAAGAAAAAAAAACATGTTTGTCCAAACACAGTCTAATTTCATTGCATCAAAGTTAAATTTAATAATGAATTAATGTAAAAGTGTTATATTTTGTTTAGTGAATTTGTATCGTTTGATACATTGTTTTTTTTTTTTTACAAGATTTTATCCATTTTTTTACTCAAATTTTATTTTTATTATTATAATTATTATTTTTTTTATAAATTTTGTAATTATTGGTTCATTATCGAATTAATTTCAGTGACATTTATTTAATATAAAAGTGTTATGTATTTTGTTTAGTGAATTTGTATCGTTTAATAATTTTTTTTACAAGATTTTATACATATTTTTTACTCAAATTTTATTTTATTTAATTTATTATTGTTATTATGTTATTATCAATTTTGTAATTATTAATTCATTATCGAATTAATTTCAGTGACATTTATTTAATATAAAAGTGTTATGTATTTTTGTTTAGTGAATTTGTATCGTTTGATACATTGTTTTTTTTACAAGATTTTATACATTTTTTACTCAAATTTTATTTTTATTTAAATTATTTTATTATTATTGTTATTATTTTTATTATCAATTTTTTAATTATTGGTTCATTATCGAATTAATTTCAGTGACATTTATTGTATTTGTCAAAACGTAACACTTATATAAATAAAATATTATAAAAATTGTCAAACAATTAGTGGGTGTAAATTACATACAATATTAAAAACTTTATCAACGATTATATATATATATATATATATATATATATATATATATATTTAAGGGATACTTGTTTTACTATATTATCTAATGGAATGTTAAATATCAATATTTATAACTTCCCAATAAAGCAGAACCATACACAAAATTATGAACGAATGGTGTTAAAGAGCAATATAATTAGAACTAAATCAGAAATTAATTAATCTAACGGAAAAGAAAAAAACATGTTTGTCCAAACACAGTCTAATTTCATTGCATCTAAGTTAACATTGATATTTATATTGGATTTGACCGCTACAGTTTATTAACATTCAATGTATTTTCGTTATCATATACAGACTACAACTTTGCTCAATAGCCATTATAAACATGATCATGATGAATCTGACCAGGGTCTTCTCGCCTGACCAGGGTCATCTTTTTCGATCAAGGTTCATGTCACCCGACCAAGGTTCATCTAGCTCGACCAGGGTTCGGGTCACCTGACCAGGGTCATCTCGCCTCGATCGACCTAGGTTTAGTTCACCTGACCAGGGGCCATCTCGCTCGATCAAGATTCATCTTCCCCAACAATGGTTCAGGTCACCCGACCAGAGTTCATCTCCTCGACCAGGGTTCATCTCACCTATTCAAAAGGAAAGATCTTTCTAGATTGGGTTCTTTCCCACTTGGGCCGATCGCAAGGAGACGGGCCTGTCAGTATTGGTCACCATTCCTCGAAATCATTAGCTTGACAATCAATACCCTTGACAAGATCAGAATAGTATGGGTCGCCATGCCTACTGACAAAGGACAGGGTGTGGGCAGATGTCTAATAAAAAACAGTGTCCAGACACCATAATCGAGGTCATATTCTTTCCTATAATTACCCAGGTTTTCTCATTACTTTGTTACAGGAGATATTGCATTATATTGTATTTAATAAATTCTCTCTCTACCTAGTGAACCCAGTACTGACTTGAGCGCGGAGTGAACACATTGAAAACCCTTCCGACGCCCTACTGACATTTTATTGTTGAGTGTGTACAGATTTTCTGACCCGAGCTCACCCCATCAGGCCAAGCAAGACCCATCCCACCAGCCACCCGGGCTCATCTCATCAAGCCTGGTCATCCAGTCTCATCTCACCTTGCATGGCCAGGTCACCTCGGCTCATCCCATCATATCAGACCAAGCCTATCCCACCAAGACAGGTCAGTCCATCATGGACATCTCACCAGGGCCAGGTCAGGCCACCCAAGCTCATCCCATCAGGCCAAGCCAGACCCATCCTACAGGAAACTCGGGCTCATCTCACCATTCCAACCACCCAAGCTCATCTCATCATGCCAGGTCAGGCCCATCTTACAAAGCCAGACCACCCGAGCTCGTCCCATCAGGCTAGGCCAGACTCATCTCATCAAGTCAAAAATCTTCATATACAAAGTTACACTCTTTGCTCACTAGATTGTCGCTCAACTCACCTAATCTATCCGGACATCATCTTTAGCATCGTATAAGGAAAATCGATCTATAGCCGTAGATACGATTTTTCATTCAAATATAAGCCCAAAGAGATGAGGCCCGAACACCTATTCTAAGCCTGAGACATGAGGCCCCGACACCTTATCTAAGCCTAGGAGAAATGAGGCTCCATCACCTTATTCTAAACCCAAGAGACATGAGCTCTGACACCTTATCTAAGCTCGGGAGGAATGAGCTCCCTACACTTAGTGTAAGCCCGGGAGGCATGAGGCCCAACATTTTATCTAAGCTCGGGAGACATTTGGCCCCAGAATCCTTCTAAGTTCGGGAGGCATGAGGTCACGACACTTTATTAAACCCACGAGATATGAGGCCCCGACACGTTATCTAAGCCCTGGAGACATGAGACTCCGACATTTTTTTCAAAGCTCGGGATAAATGAGTAACTGACACCTTATCTAAGCTTGGAGACATGAGGCTCTTGCTCCATATTCTAAGTCCGGGAGCCAGAGGCCCAAGTACAATATTAAAAACTTTATCAACAATCATATATAATCGTATACAAACTACAACTTTGCTCAATAGCCATAATAACATCATAATGATAATGATGAACCCGACCAGGTCTTCTCGCCTTACCAGGGTCGTCTTCTTTGACTAGGGTTTAGGTCACCCGGTCAGGGTTCGTCTAGCCCGACCAGGGTTCAGGTCACCCGACTAGGGTCATCTCGCCCGCCAAAATTCATCTTTCATGGTTCATGTCACCCGACCAAAGTTCATCTCCCTCGACCAGGGTTCATCTCGTCCGACCAGGGTTCATCTCACTTAATCACAGGGAAAGATCTTTCGAGATCGGGTTCCTTCCCACTTGGGCCGATCGTAAGGAGACGTGCCCGCCAATATGGGTCACCATGCCTCGAAATCATTAGCTTGACAATTAATACCCTTGACAAGACCAGAACAGTATGGGCCGCAAAGCTTGCTGACAAAGGACAAGGTATGGGTATATGTCTAATAAGAAACAGTATTCAGACACCATAATCGATATCATATTCTCCCCTATAAATACCCAGATTTGCTCATTCATTTGTTTCATGAGATATTTCATTCAATAAATTCTCTCTCTACCTAGTGAACAATGTACTGACTTGAGTGTCGGGGTGACCACATTGGAAACCTTTCTGACGCCCTCTGGACATTTTATTATTGTGTGTGTACATATCGTCTGACCCAAGCTCACCACATCAGGCCAAGCAGGACTCATCCCACCAGGCCACCCGAACTCGTCTATCAGGCCGGGTTATCCATGCTCATCTCACCTTGTCAGGCTAGGTCACCTCGGCTCATCCCATCAGATTAGACCAAGCCTATCCCACCAGGTCAGGTCAGGCCAACCAGGCCCATCTCACCAGGCCAAGCCAGGAAAGGTCACCCAAGCTCATCCAATAAGGCTAAGCCAGACCCATCCTACAGGACACTAGGGCTCATCTCACCACGAAAGACACCCGTGCTCATCCCATCAGGCCAGGTCAGGCTCATTCCACAAAGCCAGTCCACTCGGACTCGTCCTATCAAGCTAGGCCAGGCTCATCTCACAAAGTCAAAAATCTTCACATGGAAAGTACACTTCTCTGCTCATTAGATTGCTTACCTAGCTTACCCAATCTACCCGGAAATCATCATCATCTTATGTGGAAAATCCGATCTATAGACATAGATACGATTTCATTGAAATATAAACCCGGAGACATGAGGTCCCGAAACCTTATTCTAAGCCTGGGAAAGATGAGGCCTGGACACTTTATCTAAACCCCGGAGAAATGAGGCTCCATTACCTTATTCTAATCCCAAGAGACACGAGTCCCCGACACCTTATCTAAGCCCGAGATCAATGAGGTCCTGACACCTTAGTCTAAGTCCGGGAGGCATGAGGCCCTGACTTTTTATCTAAGCTCTGGAGACATGTGGCCCCAGAATATTTCTAAGTTTGAGAGGCATGAGATCCCGACACTTTATCTAAGCCTGAGATATATGATGCCCTGGCACGTTATCTAAGCCCGAATGACATGAGGCTCCGACACTTTATTCTCAGCGCGAGAGACATGAGTCACAGCACCTTATCTAAGCCCGGGAGACATGAGGCTCCGGCACCATATTCTAAGCGCGGGAGCCATGAGGCCCGAGTACCTTACCAAAATCCGAGAGTAAAGAGGCTTCGACACCTTATTTTAAGCCCATGAGGCATGATGTTCCAACACTTTATCTAAGACCGAGATACATGAGGCCCCAACACTTTATCTCAGCTCGGGTGACATGAGACCCTAGGACCTTATTCTACGCCTTGGAGGCATGAGACCCGACATTTTATCTAAGCCCGGGGGACATGAAGCCCCGACACCTTAGCTTAAGCTCCGGAGGCATGAGGCTCCGACATTTTATCTAAGCCTGGGAGACATGAGGCCCCAACACATTATCTAAGCTTAGAAGAAGTAATGCCACGACACTTTATTTTTAGCCCGCGAGACATAAGGGCCCGACACTTTGTCTAAGCCCAGGAGACATGAGGCATCGTCACCTTATTAATAAAGCCCGAAAGGCATCAGGGCCATGTTACTTTTCAACTCTTAGAAAATTTTACAAAGTGTTGGGGCTAACTAGTCTTCGATCAGTGATCAAGATCGCCCTGCTAGACCGATTAACTAGCGAAAATTCAAGAAAGAGTCAATGGTCTTGTCTATATTGGAGAAGTCTTCCATGTCTACAGAGAGAAATTATTGAGCCATAAAATGAATATTTTTCATAACTAACTGAACAAGTACAGTGGAGGGGCTAAGACCTAGAGTCGGATCATCATCAAAGAAAGATCAATGGTCTTGTCTAGATTGGATAAGTCTTCCATGTCTGCAGAGAGAACATCATCCTCTTCAAATTGCTCTTTTTATTTGTAAGAGTCGATCGTAAAACAAGAATTAACTATATTCTCGACGGAGTCCAAGCATGACTAATCGGACAGTGAGTAACCCCAGTATTTAAAAAGATAGTAGTGATGCCATGAAAATGTCCGGGTCATCCTTGGACTCGAGTAAGAAGAAAGGAGCAAAGCATGATCAGATTCCAAGTTTCTCCCTAAAAACTGAGTAGATCACATCTAGAAGTTAGCCAGGATTCATGTCACTTGACCAGGGTCATCTTGCCTCACTAGGGTTCTTCTTTTTCAACCAAGATTCAGATCACCCGATCAAGGTTCATATCGTCCGACCAGGGTTCATCTCGTCCCGACCAAGGTTCATCTACCTCAGTCAGGGTTCAGGTCACCCGATCAGGGTTCATCTCATCTAAACAGGGTCCAGATCACCCGACTAGGGTCATCTCACCTGACTAGGGTTCATTTTGGCCAACCAAGGTTCAGGTCACCCGATCAGGGTCATCTCGCCCGAGCAGAGTTCATCTTCCTCGACCAAAGTTCATGTCACCCGATTAGGGTTCAGTCACCAGACCAGAGTCATCTCGCCTGACCAGGGTTCACCTCGCCCGACCAAGGTCATCACGCTCGACCAAGGTTCATCTTCCTCGACCAGGGTTTAGGTCACCCGACCAGAGCCTTGGTAGGTGGATTCGACAAGGGCTCTTCTCCACTTCTTACTTCCAATTCAAACTCATAAGCTTTCAAATCCGCAAACAAGTCATGTAGCTCCAATTTGTCCAGATCTTTTGAGACTCTCATAGCCATTGTTTTAACATCTCATTCCCTGGGTAAAGCTCTCATCACTTTGAGTGTCACTTCTCTATTGCCAAGTTCCTTTCCCAAAGCTGCTAGTTCATTTTCTAAGCTGCTGAATCAATCATCAAATTCGCTTAGAGTTTCTCCAGCTTTCATCTTAAGATTTTCAAACTTTTACATTGCCACGGACAGCTTGTTTTCCTTTGTCTGTTCAATTCCTTCACAAATTTGGATGAGTTTCTCCCAGATCTCTTTTGCTGTAGGACACATTTTGATTTTGCTGAATGTATTCTTGTCAAGTGTTTTGTAAAGAATATCCTTAGCAACATTGTCTAGATTTTCTTTGTTCTTGTCCTCGCTTGTCCATTCATTTCTTTGCTTTTCAACCATTTGTGGTGCAACTTCAGTATCAGCAATAGCTATATTAGGCTTTAGAATTTTCAAGGGACCATCTGTGATGACAAACCACATATCATCGTCTTGGGCTGCAAGATGGGCTTGCATCTTAATCTTTCAATCATCAAAATCCTCCTTTGATAACATAGGGACTTTGCTGAAATGTGTCATTTCTGTTGTAGATTTTCAGAACAAGAATAACCTGCTCTGATACCACTTGTTGGGGATCGATTTAGAGTTTAGAGGGGGATGAATAAACTCGTTCCTTTCTTTGACGTATTTGCAAAGGTGCTAGAATCTTGTTAGAGATTATAGCTTACTTTGTTCGAATATATTTCCAGCAGATCACAATAACTTGTGCGGAAACGATCTGATGGTTTGAAGTGAAAACAATAAAACAGTAGGCAGTAGACAATAGTTGTTTCTGGAAGTTCGAAGACAAAATATTCTACGTCTCTCCTTCTTCTGTTTTCAGAAGGTATTACTAAAAGACTTTGTTTTTTACAATACAACTCTTGTACACACCCACTTCAATAGGACTTACCCTTCGCCTACTGAAATTCTTAGTTTCACAACACGATATAATGAATACAACAATGTTCTGGAAAAGACTCTTTTCCATATTACAAACTCTTCTTTGTAAGAAGTAATAAGGTGAATATCTTGTGAAGAGATAAAGAAACAGCAGCACAAACGATCTCCGAGGATCAGATATCTGCTATAAAGAGTGTGCTGCTTTTCTGTATATTGAGCTTGAAGATAAAGAGTAGTTCTTGATTCCTCAAAACAACGCTGGAATGATAGAGAGAGAATGTGTTCCTTTTAATAATAATCGTTGTCGTCTATATTAGATTGATCCTTTAATATATCAAAACCTTGAATCCAACCTTTATAAACAAAACGGCTTCTTTGACTCTGAGTGAATTAGCTTTATCACCGCAAAAGGGACATGCAGAAAGCTTAAGAATAATCAGTTTTTGTTTTATACCAAAACTAGTAAGGCGTGTTAAATGTCTTCATATAGCATTAAATGGTGCAATTAATACTCGTACTATCAGAGGTACGGTAACATGAAGACTTGTAACGATCAAAGGAAAGACGTTATGTTCTGCTTCTGATTTAGCTACGTTCTGCTTTTGCTACGTTAAGTTTAGCTAAGAAAAACTCGATAAATACTGCTTCTGTTTTAGCGATACGAGTGCTTCTGCTATTTATATTTTTCTCTATTTTTACTATCAACACCTACTGGTTTGACTCTTATCACCACAATTAAAGTAAGTCTAACAAACTGAAATCTTGTCCACAGAACAATTTAGTTGTTCTGCTGTCAGTTGAATTCAAAACCCTGCAAGCTGCTTAAAACAACAAGTTAATGAGTCGAAAGAAGTGGCTACAATGTTAATTGCAGAGCCAAGAACCTTTTCTCTTCTCATGGCAAACGCATAAAATATTTAAGAGGATTTTTAAATCCATTTTAAATAACATTTTGAAACATATTTTAAAATATCATTTTTCAAATATCCTTCATAGAACAGCTAGCTCTGATACCAATTAAAGGATCGCTTGTTGGACACCGTGAGGTGCTTCAAACAAAATATTCTCCAAGAGCTGCAATAGCTCGTGTTCTAAGAATGTGTACACCGATTAATTAAATCGAGTTGGTTTTTTCAAACCAAGCGGAAGACACTCGAAATAATCATTCGTTAAGGAACACCGATATGTTTTGTATCCTGTGCATCTGAGTAACTGAAAACTACATGGGATCAGTTCTGGCTTATATCAGTTCAGTCATATGTAGAACTGAACTGATATCAGCTGAACTGATCAAATCAGTTAAGAGCAAAAACAAGCATTTTAACAAAAATAACACAAGATATGTTTATGGATGTTCGGATACATCTAAGACTTTGATTAATTACAACAAGTGTAATAACCCACCCAGCTTAAGACTTACCGACTTTCTAACTGAACTCCTAGTCTAGACTGAAGGCATCACCTTTCAGCCAACACTTGTTTAACATCTGTGTGTCAAAGACTACATACACAAGTTTATTATCTTTGTGCAAGACTGTATTTGAGTGGTGGTGAGTGTGAGTGTGTGAAAACTGATATCTGAAAACTACACGAAAGTGTTCTCACACACTGAGGGAATTGTGCTTCTAATCTAAGCTGATAATACGATGAAGTGTTCCCTCTGGGATGATTGCTTCTTGTAAGCTGTTATGCAATATGCGTGCCCTCTTTGTTTTTCACACTTATGTTAACTCTGTTTGCTGATGGTCTTGAGCTTGCATTTATAGAGGCATTGAGACCGTACTCCAAGATTCATCACAAGTGATCGTTGCAGCTTAAATGCATTCCTTGATATATGTGTCTTGACTTTACTGACATGTCTCCAGGAATCTCTCGGCTTTTATCTTTCCTGCAACGTCCATTATTGTACCTTTGATAGTACAGATGCTTTTGTACCCTTGTGTGTAGCTAAAATCCATTAAGATAACTTGTCTTGATCTGCAACTGATTGATTCCAAATTGATGTTCCTAACTGGTCATTTGAACTGATCTTCAGTTGGGCTGGTGAAATCACTTGACTCGTCAGTTGAACTGGTCAGCTGGGTTCTGTAAGTTGATGTTTTCAGTTAGCATCTCGATAGCTTCAGTTTCGGCTCGTTTAACTGATCAGTTCGAATTCTGATCAGTTTCAGCTTCCCGCGCATTACGGTAAATCATTAGAAACAAAATATCAAATTTTTTTAACATCAAAATCAAGACTGCGAACATGAAATGTTCCAACAGAAATGATTGAGCTAGAAAATGAATATTTTCATCAATAGCAGAACAAGTACAGCGGAGCCGATCGGAAAACAAGAATTATCTGCCTTTTCGACGGAGTCCAAGCATGACTAATTGGACAGCGAGTAAGACTCTAACCCCACTATTTAAGGATAGAGTGTTGATGACCTAGAAATGCCCGGGTCATCCTTGGACTCGAGCAGAAAGAAAGGACTAAAGCATGATCACACTTCAAGTTGCTCCCGAGAAACTGAGTACAACACAGTTAGAAGTTAGCCAAGGTTTAGGATACCCGACCAGGTTCATTTTCCTTGACTAGGATTCATATTGCCCGACCAGGGTTCATCTCGCTCAACCAGGATTTAGGTCGCCCAACTAGGGTTATCTCGTCCAACCCGGGTTCATTTTCCTCGACCAGGGTTCAGTCACCTGATCAGGTTCATCTCGTCCGACCAAGAGCCAGGTCACCTGACCAAGGTCATATCGCCTGACTAGGGTTCGTTTTGGCCGACCAAAGTTCATGTCACCTGATTTGGGTCATCTCGCCCTATAAGGGTTCATCTTCCTCGACCAGGGTTCAGGTCACCAGACCAGGGTCATCTCGTCCGACTAGGGTTCATCTTTCTCGACCAAGGTTTAGGTCACCCGACCAGAGTTCATCTCTTTCGACCAAGGTTTATCTCTCCTGACCAAGATTCAGATCAGTCGACCAGGTTTCAGGTTACCCGACCAGAGTTCATCTCCCTCAACCAAGGTTCATCTTGTCCGGACAAGATTCAGGTCACCCGACTAAGGTCTAGGTCACCCGACCAGGGTTCATCTTCCCTGACCAGGGTACAAGTCACTCAACTAGGGTTCGTCTCGCCTAACCAGGGTTCATCTCACTTAATAATCGAAAAATATCTTTCCAGATCGAGGTCCTTACCATTGGGCCGATGGCTAGGAGACAGGCCTGCCAGTATGGGTCACCACGACTAGAAATCACTAGCTTGACAATCGGTGCCCATGACAAGACCATCACAATATGGGTCGCCATGCCTGCTGACAAAGCACATGGCATGAACAGTTGTTAGAGAACATGACATGAGCTGAAACGTCTACCGTTTTAAAAGTGCGGAAATATTTTTTTTTAAAGCTCACATTTTCGAAATAACATTTAAACGTTTCTCATGCATGCGTTGTACAGAAAAATATAACATTTAAAAATGATCTTAAATATTTGACAGTAAAAAAATAGTGCAGTTTAAAATAACCAAACTCATCCCAAAATCATAAGTAAACATGAACCAGTCAAAATCTTAAAAATCATCAACGTAGGAAATTATTCATCTCCACTCAATCTAATAATTATAATGCGGAAAATATGCGGTCCTCGGGTCGTGTCGCCGCATCAGGTCTGCCTACTCATAGTTCGTCACCTTCAGTCCCCTCATCATTAAGCTCACCTGCATCACACACGCCCAGTGAGTCTAAAGACTCAACACACCTGCACCGTTAATAGCAAATACATATACATAGCACACAGCAGTGAAAAATATCATACTCAACATACCTTTCATGAACTTTAAAAACATAACATAAACGTGTCGTGTTAAATCATGATGTGTCAAACATCTCATCAATAATCATCATTCATAATTCATCATTCATCGTTTATCATTTATCGTTCATCATTCATCTTCTATCGTTCCTCATTTATCATCAGTGAATTCAGTTCATTAGAGGTGACTATCGTACATCATCATTTACGATGGATCCATCATACATAGAATTGCGGTACCCGGCGGCTGTCGGACATCAGTGACAGGATTACCCATCCACTGTGCCTAGGCCTCATCATCAGCATTTATATATACATCTTAAACATTTACATATACTTCGATAGCCACAACTAATTCCCGTCATTCAAAACATTATCATTTTCATCACTTATAAAAATCATGCACCAATGCAAGTTTTCTTAAATCCAAGCATGCGACGTATATCTTCATAAAATCTTAAAATCGTGAGCATGATGCATAAACATTTAAAATATCATAAATTTGTGCTCAGGGCGCTGTCAGGACCAAAATCTCAACCCGGGTGCAAAATGACCATTTTGCCCTTGGAAACCCGAAAATTATCATTTCAACCCTGGACCTCTAAAATTGACCCGAAACTTACCAAACTCCTTAAAATGTCCCAAAACATATTTATAAGAATTCCTAGACGTAAACTCGAGCCAAAATCAGAACTTAACCGACTCGTTTTAAAACTTGGACCGAGGTCTCGATTTTAACCCGAATCGACTCGAAACTTGACCGAATTTTTCCCAATTTGTTTACCATATCTTAAATACACTTAAAGCTCCTAAAACATGTACTCAAGCTCCTAAAACCACGGCTGAAACTTCCAAGAAATTTGCCACCCTCGGCCATCCCCTTCCCTTGCTCTCATCTCAACACATGTCACCCCAAACCATATTTTCTTTCGGTCCTCTCTCACTCCACCACTTGTTCAGCCGATAACACTCACCATTAGGACCTAACTACTCTTCTTAACTAAGCCTAACCCAAGCAACCAGCTGCTGCACCACCCGTAACGGCCGAAACTATCACCTTCTTCCCAACTCACACCAAGCCTCTGAAGACCGAGCTTCTCCCTCAACCAAAATTCCATGACTCCCTCCTAACAACACACTAGGCTCTACACCGTCTGAAACATGGCTGGGTTGGGTTTGAGCACATGCACAGCCCGATCTTACCCCTTTGCGCGCGATCCACCGAAACCATCCAAACCCCCTTGCTGTAAACTCACGGTTTTTAGTCCCCACCCCCTACAGATCGTTCCCAACCCAAAGACAGCAACCTTACAAGTAAAGGGACCCATTCAGCAAGCCATGAGACAGCCCCCTTGCACTCAACGTGAAAATATGAATAACATAACATATAATGCATAGAAATGGTGCAAAAACCGAAATATTATCCATGTGCTTAACTAGATCAAATGATTTCATGAAGGTTCGTACACACAACAGTAATATTGACGTGTATGAAGCAAAACAAAGTAACAAGCGTGCCTGGGGATGATTTGGTGAACAAAGCAAGAAGAGGGAGACCCGAGAAGATTTATCCTTTGCCAAGACTGGTGTAGTCGAAAGTTTCCTTTGCAAGAATGGAGGATGACCGAATTATTCAGCTGAGATTTGATGAAACCGAGAGGCTTTTGAATGGAAAAAGGGGTGATCGGCTGATGGGGGGATTACGGGTAGGTAAAGAGATGCTTAGGATTAAATGATATTGTTAATTAGAAGATTAGTGGACAATAATCATGTTAATTAAAATTTTAAAAGATGTTTAAGCCCAATGAGCTTAAAAGTAGGCCCGTTAAATCCAAACGCACTCCCGAAAAATATTTCGCGTTGAAATATTTTGAAAATATAAGTCGAAACCTCAGAACGTCACCCGATTCGATTAAATTTGCGTACATTTAAAAAATAAAATCATGCGGGTAAAAATACCCAATCAAATCCCATTTTGAAAAATACCCTTAAAAACACCTTATATTAATTTATAAAAATAAATCATGTAATGAAATATTTTTTCTGAGAATTCTCCGGTCTCCGTTCCTCGATCGAACGTGAAATACACTTAGAAACCCTAACGCATGAACTTTTAAAATTTCATGAATTAAATTCTACCATGCAATAATTATGCATAAAAATAATTAATCACGAATTAATAAAATAAACATGCATTTAATGCTTTAAAACAATTTAATAAAATACCAAAGAAATTTAATAACTTGCATGCATGTGGTTCACGTGGACTTTCAAATTTTCGGGACATTACATGAGCAGCCTTCAAAAGATAATGCATGGGCAGATGTCTAATCAGAAAAAATGTTTGTAACCTTCAATTGGAAAATACATTAATAATTTATAACCACCAACTATATAATAACTGATAATTTATTTATCTCCTAATATATTATATTGTAGCATTTTTCACTACTTAAGGAAAGATAATACTTTACCTTTCAATTTTTCGCTTTTTCACTTGAATTTTATGTAGACTTGTTCTTGATTATTCTTTTTTTACACACATACGTGTAAACATACATATATATATATATATATATATATATATATATATATATATATATATATATATATAAAGTAATCTAAATGACACCCAGCATGATTCCTTCTTTCCAATATCTTTATTTCACAAATAAATATAATAATATTTTTTTAAAAAATATAACTATTAAAATTTAGTTAGAAACTCCTCAATTCTTTTTGTATTTTTCAATTTAAGGTCTATCACAAAAACATTGAATTAATATAAATAAAATTTATGAAATGATCATGGTGACAACAATAATGCTACTAAACGCTTATCGCAATAAAATAATAGAGATGAAAGCATGATAAACAGTTAATTTATTTTATCCACTGGATAACACTAACTTTTGTTGAAGTTATTATTACATACAAATACATAAATAAGTTTGCATGCCTAAAAATTAAGTGAAAAAAAATTCAATTAAAATTTTCAATACCAAAATTGAAAATGAGTCAAGTTATTAAAATTTGATTGAAACTAATAATTTAAATTTATTTCCAAAAATGACATAAAACATGAACATCAATAAGTCGGAAAACAATAACAACAAAGAGAAAATGAAATATATATAGATAGACAAGAAAATCGAAGATTCAACTAATATCATTAATGTTGAGCAATTGATAAAACACGATTAAAGAAACACTTCTCGTAAAATTCAATTGTTTCATTAAAATTTATGCAAATATCACACGTATAACTAAGCAAACTACATTAATCAAAATCACATTAAAATATTAAAATAATATGAATATAAGCAAAATTTTATTTACAAATTGTTATAACTCCAAATTTAAAATTACAAATAAAATAATTATGAAGTGGGCACTATGGCAGCAATGCTAAATCCAAGATTTGATCACGAAGATAGAGTCGTTCAAACTAGTTGTCGATCAGTACACCTTCGTCGTCGTTTTCTAGATCATCCATAAGAAAATGTTCTATTTCTTCTAATCTTCTCTGGACAGAATAATCGAGCTCTCCACCAGGCTGATTTTGTTGTTGCTGTGGAACACTACCGTGCTGCTGACTCGTGTATTGCAGAGCAGTTTGATTTTGCTGGTGCATTAATGGAAGATCCGGCTGTCGCTGCTGAAACTGTTGGTGCATTAATGGAAGATCCGGCTGTCGTAGGTGAAGATGGTGTTGCGCTGGAACGTCGTGCTGCTGATCAGATTCAGTTCTCGAACGCTTGTGGGATGTCAGGTTCTCACTTTCAGAAGTCTCGTGTATGGCTTTACAAGAATCAGAAGCGGCGGCGGCCGGTTTTCTCTCACGAATCCGGCACAGAACGCAGTCATCTAGCTGCAAAAGTGGCGAACAAACACGGCATAAAAAAACATGTCGGAATGGATCGGACTTGAGAAAATTGCGGGAAAAAGGACCGGCCATATTTACAAAAACATGTTGAGAGAGTTCTTACCCTCATGGATCCCGTCGGATGTCTCGGAGGCTGGTTAATAGTGTACTCGTGCATTATCCAGTTAGTCTTCTTTCCATTGGAGGCCTTCCCTTGGTAAAAAACCAACGTCCTCTTCAATCCAATACATTCATTATTATCACATATTTTTTTACGAATCGCCGTTGCCTTCCAAAATCCATCACCTGCGGCTCGGTTCGGTCGACTGCCATTCATATACTTCCGGTCTCTCGGGGTAAAAAAGTACATTAATCCATCATCCCCCCAACTTGTATTAGTATCTGCAACAGATAAAAATATTTTTTGAAAACATAAAATTCTTTATTAGTTAGTCAAAAAACATCAAAACACACATGCAAGCATATATAACAAAGTAAACCGCCCTCCTTAATTCTAACAAAATTTCTACAATCCACCCACTGATCACGATCATGCACACACCACACAATATATCACAAATCTATTTTATAATCTAATCCAATACAGACTGAAGAAAGAAGAAAGTACCGGCCAACTCCCACGGATTATACTTGTAAACATCTACGGTGCGGATATAGTCGCATGTGAGTGGCTGGTTATTGATCTTCTTGTTTAGAAGGAGCATGAGTTCTGTGTCTGTGGGATTGAAACGAAGCCCCACCGTGACCGGATTAATCATCGTCTGCTGCTGCATGTTGAAACTAAGTTTTTTATCTAGGCCAAGTTCGTGAGAGAAAGAAAAATCAATAGAAGAATATATATATATAGAGAGATATATAAAAAGCATTCTATTCGAATTTGGAGATAAATTAAAGATAAACTTGATGTGATTTGTTTATATCTTAAAGAATGTTTGATCGGTTTTAAAAAATTATTTGGTTTACATTTTTTTTTCAAAGTTTGGCTCATAAGATATTATTATATTTACTTGATGACTATTTTATTAGATTTAAACTCTTACGTAAAACCATATCTTAAAATCTACTGCATAATCGAAAATTTAAAAATCATATCTTAAAATCTTTTGCTTAATAAACAATAATTTAAAAGATCAAAATATATTAAAATTTTATTTCTTAATACATCAAGCAGTAGATCCAAAGCATAAAATTGAGCCTCCCAGAAACCCAGAAATCTATGCCCACAAAATTTTTTTTTTGAAACAATGATCTATCGTTTATAGGATTTAATGATTCTTAAAAGTGGTGATAATCAAAATAAATTATAAAGAATAGAAAAGAATTATGATTTGTTCATCTATCTATGGCCAGTTTATGTATTAGAATAAAAGGTTCTATGACAACAATTATTTATTTCAGACGATCTTCTTATTGCATTAAAGATATTAATATCTTTATGTATAATATTCAAAATTTAAATATTTTAAGTCATTGATGACTATTAATATTTAATGGAACAAATTTTTTTTTTTAAATCTCTAAAAAATAGGAAGATTTTATAAAGGCTAACAAAGAAATAACAACTAATTAGGAAAAAAGAGGTTTTATTGGTGTAGCAAGAAGTAGAATACAATAGTTGAGGTGGAAATAGAACCTCATCAAATCACACATATGTGTATGGTTTAAGAATCCAAATTTTTTGTGACATTCTTTGTATCATTTTTCGTAATATTCTTAATTATCTACAAGTTGTATCAAATTTAACGAGTTGCGATTTTTTTTAACTTCTCATAATCAATACGCATGACAAATCTTTATCTATGATACACAAATTCTGAATGAATATTTCTACCGATACTTAAATGAGCTGTCTGGTTTTGCTAAACTTCATATCCCACACATTTTCTTTACCAGAAAATATGAATGATAGACACAACAGAGAAATGAAAAAAAGTAGTGAAACCTAGACAGTAGCTTGAGAGAGGTCATACAAAAGTGTGTCAAGAGATCATGCACCTATTGCATGGCTCTGCAGTTCATGCCCAACTAATGCACTCTTCGTCTATTTAGCTAACATGAAAATCAATGGCGAATTCGCCTCAAAACTCACAAGCAAAACTTGCGTTACCGACCTAACTTGTGCAATGCCTTTTCATCTCCCTCTTCTCCCCATATCGCTCTTTCTTGTGTTTCTCCATTGTGTTTCCCTAAAGACCATTGCCCATAACACAATTGCTGAGCGTGGGCCGAATTTGCTAAGTTTAGCCCCATGTGCGCCGTTCATGCAAGGCGTGGCAGCTTCACCAGTGCAGTCATGTTGTGATAGTCTTAACCAACTCTACGGCCAGAAGCCTACTTGCCTTTGTCCATTCCTCAATGACCCGTCTGCCTTGAGTTCGTTTCCTATCAACACAACGCTTGCTCTAGAGTTGCCTCAGCTGTGCAATCTCCAAATAGACCCTTCTATTTGCGGAGGTATGTATGTTAAACTATTATTTAATTCCTTCCTATAAATGAAGGACCATACAGTCCATTCGCATTTACAGAAAAGAAGATGCAGCACCATCTTGAAATCTAAGATTTTGGATTGCTTTTAATTCAATGCCCAGTTCATAATCAAATTATTTAATTCCATTCTCTTTTTTTCTTACATGAATGGAATAAAAAACCAAACGTCTAATGCAACATTTATTTTCCTAAACTTAAGAAAAAAAATAGATAATTGATGCTTAAAAAGGTGGCATACAATATTAGAATGAAAAATGTAAAGAATGAAGCAAGAAAAACCAGCAAGCGACTTTTATAAGCATTATTTTGATACTCGACTAATTTGGTTTTTGTTTCAAGGAGCTTCCTTGCCATCTACTTCCCCTGGTGCTCAAGTTTCCCTTGGGCCAAGACCAAATTCAACAGTTGCGGGTCTGCAAATTTTCTAACCTTCAAGAAACTCCCCCTCAACTTATTCAGATTTATAAATTTTGCTATCTTATTCTTTGATCTGCCTTTACCATCTGTGGTTTATCCAGCTTCTCCAGTAGTAACAGTAGCGCCCCGACCGAGCATTATGGGATTTAGAATTCGCAATGCCGAAGTGAGTCTGAAGGTGAAAAGCCAATTGTGGTGTCTTCTGATGGCTACAATTTATTTCAGTGCTGACAAATGAAGCCTACTTAGCTGAACTACATGGCCTCATTTTCAAACTAGCGCTATTTGTTTCTACTATCTATTGAATATATGCTCTAGTTAATGAATTTTTTCTCATTAATTAACTTGCAGATATTTGATTCAATGCCAAAATACTTATGAAAAAATATATGATTATACTTGGCCATATCCAAGATATTATTATCGATTTCTTAATTTACATGATATAATCAATGGTTTTGTCTTAACAATATCCGATTACATAAGAGATACTTTAAATTTTGTGTTCATTGGGTTTTCATGTGTCTTTCATTTTTCGTTCTTGTATTCCCTTGACTGTCGTTTTCTACATTTTCTTTGATTCATCTTTTTCTTCTACTACACCTTTTGTTTTCTGCAGTGCATGTATTATAACTGATTGGTCATCCTTTTGATCTTCACTATATCTGGTTAATCTAAATATAAATTTGTATTTTTGTGTTTGTGTTTCTTCAAGTTGTTCAAGTAGTCATTTTGAATGTTTGGCTCTGATTAAATGCACTTTATTATTTTGTTTAATTATTTTAAATGAATTATCATGATTTATAAAAACAAAATAAATATTTTTAAATTTTAAAAATGGGATAATTTGTTACCTTTTGGATGAAATCCTTGACTGGTATCTAACTAACATTGTAGTAGTATCTTCAAGCAACGTTACTTTTGTAATATGCTCATTTTCTTGGACTGATAATGTCAAATGATATCTACAAAATATATTACTGTTAATATTATTATTGTTTAGGTTTTTTAATTGAACTCTATGTATTATTCATTATGATATCCTTAGAATTATATTGATTTTGATGTCCAAACACTTTGGGCAACTGTCTCCATTAGTTGTTTTGATTAAACTTTCATATAATTGTTGTATGTCTCGTACCACGATTTTGTTTTGTTTTCCACTTTTGATATCTTTTCTTAAAAGTAATAGAGAATATTCTGCAATTGTATTAAGATAAGAAATTAAGATTTAATTTTATTTGTAATTTTAAATTTGGAGTCATGATGATTTGTACATAAAATTTTACTAATACTGATATTATTTTTATATTTTAGTGTTATTTTGATTATGTTGTTACTTAGTTATTGATATTTGCCTAAATTTTAACGAAACAATTGAATTTTATGAAAAGTGTTTCTTTGTGTTTTATTAATTGCTCAACGATGATCTTAGTTGAATTTTCGATTTGCTTGTCTATCTACATATATTATATTTTCTCTTTGTTGTTATTTTTTTCGACTTGTTGATGAACATGTTTAATATCATTTTTTGTAATAAATTTAAATTGTTAGTTGCAATCAATTTTTAATAACTTTACTCAATTTCAATTTCGGAATTGAAAAAATTAATTGAAAATTTTTTTCTCTTATTTTTTAATCATGTAAATTTATTTATGTATTTTTATGTAATAATGACTTCAATAAACGTTAGTGTCATCTAGTTAGTTGATAAATAAATTAAACAGTTTATGATGCTTTCATCTCTATTGTTTTATTGCGATAAGGATTTAGTAGCATTCTTGTTGTGGCTGATGATCGTAGTTGTGTGACAACTATAATTTTTTATTTCATTAACGTATTTATATATATTTTTTTGTAAATACGAAGTATGTAAAATATTTCATGGTTTTAATTATCATCTAGATAAAATGTTGATCTCGTGTTGAAAAATGCTATAGTTGCATTATTATTTTCTTTCATTTATAATAAATTTCCCATAAACTTAATGTTATTGTCTCTAGTCTGCACCATATATTTTATATTGAATTAATTATCAATTTTGAATATTTAATTCTTTTACGAAATTTACTGTATATTGAGGAGCACAATTTCTCTTCTAAAAACTTGTCTTTTTCCTTCACTCGAGAAACTACTTACGTGGTTGACCTTATTCAGAATTCAAATTATATCTGTTTATATAAATTTTAACTTTAGTTCCATATGATGCAAAACATTTAGAAAATGCTTAACAAATCTTTAGTTATTTTTCTCAATACTTAACAATACTTAACCTTGTCTTTTTCCTTCTGCAAATGATTTGAAATTAAATTTTCATATAATATTCGTATGAATGACTAGTTCAACGTCTTCATTGACATTTTGGGTAATTTTTAGTTATTTTTCTCACATTTATTTCAAACATTTGATATCTTCTGAGCAATTGATTTTGGAATTTGTCGATGATGTGTGAAAATAGAAGACAATGTATCATTTGTCCCTACATATATATAAAACGTTCATTTATCATTATAATGTTTTCAATTTATGAATTCAATCGCATTACTTTTTTTTATCTATGTAAAGTTATGATTATTACCTTATCATCAGCTACTATGAGTTTTCGAATCAATTTTGAATTCTGTTTTGTCCAATATGATTTCTTTGTCAAAGTATTATTACTTGTATCTTTAAATCCTTTTGATTTTCTTTCAACAAACTTATTGATATATAATTGTCTTTTTACATTATTGTACACATTTGATTTTAAAAATAAATATTTAGATGATAATGAATTTGAAGTTGGTCTAAAAATTTTCAAACGGTTGAGATATTTATATAGTATATAGATATCTGATTATGCGGCATTAATGAACATCGATTTCCGTTTAGTTATCTGATTAGATATTGAGATTTTTTCTTCTTAAATTATTAAATTAAATTTAATGATTAATTAATATAAAAGTGTTACGTATTTTGTGTTAGTGAATTTGTATCGTTTGATACATTTTTTTTAAAACAAGATTTTTTACAATTTTTTAGTCAAATTTTATTTTACTATTATTAATGTTATTATTGTATTATCAATTTTGTAATTATTAGTTCATTATCTAATTAATTTAAGTGAGATTTATTGTATTTGTCAAAACATAACACTTTTATAAATAAAACACTATAAAAAGTTGTCAGATAATTGGTGGGTGTAAATTACATACATTATTAAAAACTTTATCAACAATTATATATATATATATATATATATATATTTAAAGGATACATGTTTTACTTATATTATCTAATCGAATGTTAAATATCAAAATTTATAACTTCCCAATAAAGCAGAACCATACACAAAATTATGAACGAATGATGTTAAATAGCAATATAGTTAGAACTAAATCAGAAATTAATTAATCTATTGGAAAAGAAAAAAAAACATGTTTGTCCAAACACAGTCTAATTTCATTGCATCAAAGTTAAATTTAATAATTAATTAATATAAAAGTGTTATGTATTTTGTTTAGTGAATTTGTATCGTTTGATACATTGTTTTTTTTTTTTTTACAAGATTTTATACATTTTTTTACTCAAATTTTATTTTTATTATTATAATTATTATTTTTTTTATAAATTTTGTAATTATTGGTTCATTATCGAATTAATTTCAGTGACATTTATTTAATATAAAAGTGTTATGTATTTTGTTTAGTGAATTTGTATCGTTTAATAATTTTTTTTTACAAGATTTTATACATATTTTTTACTCAAATTTTATTTTTATTTAAATTATTATTGTTATTATTGTTATTATCAATTTTGTAATTATTAATTCATTATCGAATTAATTTCAGTGACATTTATTTAATATAAAAGTGTTATGTATTTTTGTTTAGTGAATTTGTATCGTTTGATACATTGTTTTTTTTACAAGATTTTATACATTTTTTTACTCAAATTTTATTTTTATTTAAATTATTTTTATTATTATTGTTATTATTTTTATTATCAATTTTTTAATTATTGGTTCATTATCGAATTAATTTCAGTGACATTTATTGTATTTGTCAAAACGTAACACTTATATAAATAAAATATTATAAAAAATTGTCAAACAATTAGTGGGTGTAAATTACATACAATATTAAAAACTTTATCAACGATTATATATATATATATATATATATATTTAAGGGATACTTGTTTTACTTATATTATCTAATGGAATGTTAAATATCAATATTTATAACTTCCCAATAAAGCAGAACCATACACAAAATTATGAACGAATGGTGTTAAAGAGCAATATAATTAGAACTAAATCAGAAATTAATTAATCTAACGGAAAAGAAAAAAACATGTTTGTCCAAACACAGTCTAATTTCATTGCATCTAAGTTAACATTGATATTTATATTGGATTTGACCGCTACAGTTTATTAACATTCAATGTATTTTCGTTATCATATACAAACTACAACTTTGCTCAATAGCCATTATAAACATGATCATGATGAATCTGACCAGGGTCATCTTTTTCGATCAAGGTTCATGTCACCCGACCAAGGTTCATCTAGCTCGACCAGGGTTCGGGTCACCTGACCAGGGTCATCTCGCCTCGATCGACCTAGGTTTAGTTCACCTGACCAGGGGCCATATCGCTCGATCAAGATTCATCTTCCCCAACAATGGTTCAGGTCACCCGACCAGAGTTCATCTCCTCGACCAGGGTTCATCTCACCTATTCAAAAGGAAAGATCTTTCTAGATTGGGTTCTTTCCCACTTGGGCCGATCGCAAGGAGACGGGCCTGTCAGTATTGGTCACCATTCCTCGAAATCATTAGCTTGACAATCAATACCCTTGACAAGATCAGAATAGTATGGGTCGCCATGCCTACTGACAAAGGACAGGGTGTGGGCAGATGTCTAATAAAAAACAGTGTCCAGACACCATAATCGAGGTCATATTCTTTCCTATAATTACCCAGGTTTTCTCATTACTTTGTTACAGGAGATATTGCATTATATTGTATTTAATAAATTCTCTCTCTACCTAGTGAACCCAGTACTGACTTGAGCGCGGAGTGAACACATTGAAAACCCTTCCGACGCCCTACTGACATTTTATTGTTGAGTGTGTACAGATTTTCTGACCCGAGCTCACCCCATCAGGCCAAGCAAGACCCATCCCACCAGCCACCTGGGCTCATCTCATCAAGCCTGGTCATCCAGTCTCATCTCACCTTGCATGGCCAGGTCACCTCGGCTCATCCCATCAGATCAGACCAAGCCTATCCCACCAAGCCAGGTCAGTCCATCATGGCACATCTCACCAGGCCAGGTCAGGCCACCCAAGCTCATCCCATCAGGCCAAGCCAGACCCATCCTACAGGAAACTCGGGCTCATCTCACCATTCCAAACACCCAAGCTCATCTCATCATGCCAGGTCAGGCCCATCTTACAAAGCCAGACCACCCGAGCTCGTCCCATCAGGCTAGGCCAGACTCATCTCATCAAGTCAAAAATCTTCATATACAAAGTACACTTCTTTGCTCACTAGATTGTCGCTCAACTCACCTAATCTATCCGGACATCATCTTTAGCATCGTATAAGGAAAATCGATCTATAGACGTAGATACGATTTTCATTCAAATATAAGCCCAAAGAGATGAGGCCCGAAC
This sequence comes from Primulina tabacum, assembly GCF_025594145.1. Lineage (NCBI taxonomy): Eukaryota > Viridiplantae > Streptophyta > Magnoliopsida > Lamiales > Gesneriaceae > Primulina > Primulina tabacum. The sequence goes on along the minus strand of NC_134565.1, from coordinate 4,914,450 downwards.
ACCTTATTCTAAGCCTGAGACATGAGGCCCCGACACCTTATCTAAGCCTAGGAGAAATGAGGCTCCATCACCTTATTCTAAACCCAAGAGACATGAGCTCTGACACCTTATCTAAGCTCGGGAGGAATGAGCTCCCTACACCTTAGTGTAAGCCCGGGAGGCATGAGGCCCCAACATTTTATCTAAGCTCGGGAGACATTTGGCCCCAGAATCCTTCTAAGTTCGGGAGGCATGAGGTCCGGACACTTTATTAAACCTACGAGATATGAGGCCCCGACACGTTATCTAAGCCCGGGAGACATGAGACTCCGACATTTTTTTCAAAGCTCGGGATAAATGAGTAACTGACACCTTATCTAAGCCTGGGAGACATGAGGCTCTTGCTCCATATTCTAAGTCCGGGAGCCAGAGGCCCAAGTACAATATTAAAAACTTTATCAACAATTATATATATTTTTAAGGGATACATGTTTTACTTATATTATCTAATCGAATATTAAATATCAAATTTTAAAACTTCCTAGTAAAGCATATCCGAACACAAAATTATAAACAAATGGTGTTAAAGAGCAATATAATTAGAACTAAATAAGAAATTAATTAATGTAATGGAAAAGAAAAGAAAATAAAATACATGTTTGTCCAAACAATGCCTAATTTCATTGCACCTAAGTTAACATTGATTTTTATATCGGATTTGATAGCTACAGTTTATTATCATTCAATGTATTTTCGTTAAATTTAATCGTATACAAACTACAACTTTGCTCAATAGCCATAATAAACATCATGATGATAATGATGAACCCGACCAGGTCTTCTCGCCTTACCAGGGTCGTCTTCTTTGACTAGGGTTTAGGTCACCCGGTCAGGGTTCGTCTAGCCCGACCAGGGTTCAGGTCACCCGACTAGGGTCATCTCGTCCGCCAAAATTCATCTTTCATGGTTCATGTCACCCGACCAAAGTTCATCTCCCTCGACCAGGGTTCATCTCGTCCAACCAGGGTTCATCTCACTTAATCACAGGGAAAGATCTTTCGAGATCGGTTTCCTTCCCACTTGGGCTGATCGCAAGGAGACGTGCCCGCCAATATGGGTCACCATGCCTCGAAATCATTAGCTTGACAATTAATACCCTTGACAAGACCAGAACAGTATGGGCCGCAAAGCTTGCTGACAAAGGACAAGGTATGGGTATATGTCTAATAAGAAACAGTATTCAGACACCATAATCGATATCATATTCTCCCCTATAAATACCCAGATTTGCTCATTCATTTGTTTCATGAGATATTTCATTCAATAAATTCTCTCTCTACCTAGTGAACAATGTACTGACTTGAGTGTCGGGGTGACCACATTGGAAACCTTTCTGACGCCCTATGGACATTTTATTATTGTGTGTGTACATATCGTCTGACCCAAGCTCACCACATCAGGCCAAGCCAGACTCATCCCACCAGGCCACCCGAGCTCGTCTATCAGGCCGGGTTATCCATGCTCATCTCACCTTGTCAGGCTAGGTCACCTCGGCTCATCCCATCAGATTAGACCAAGCCTATCCCACCAGGTCTGGTCAGGCCAACAAGGCTCATCTCACCAGTCCAAGCCAGGAAAGGTCACCCAAGCTCATCCAATCAGGCTAAGCAAGACCCATTGTGAGGCCCGGGGCCGAAGAGGGCGGGGGGTGATCGCCGGTGCCATCAGTTGCACGGACAATGAGCGGCTCCTGGCAGGCTTCTAGGTGGAGGGAACATGAATGAACCGACCCACACGGGAATGAGAGGGATTCCGAGACTGTTCAATGTAATGGACTGTACAGTTGAAGAGGGCTTAAAAGATTTGATTTGTACTACTCATATCACGAAGGTGCATCTTCTTTTCGGTAGCTCATCACATAAGAACTCCAAAGTTAAGCGTGCTTGACTTGGGGCAATTTTGAGATGGGTGACCTCCTGGGAAGTTTCCCAGGATGCGTGTGAGTGAGGATATAAGCACGCTGAAAAGACTCGTTTTGATACAGTGAGGACAGTCGTCGAATCCGGGACGTTACAAGTTGGTATCAGAGCCGACCTCTCTTAGTACGGTGTGGTTCGGGGACGAACCAAGCGGAAGCTGGTGGGCATGTGAGGCCCGGGGCCGAAGAGGGCGGGGGGTGATCGCCGGTGCCATCAGTTGCACGGACAATGAGCGGCTCCTGGCAGGCTTCTAGGTGGAGGGAACATGATTGAACCGACCCACACGGGAATGAGAGGGATTCCGAGACTGTTCAATGTAATGGACTTGGACTGTACAGTTGAAGAGGGCTTAAAAGATTTGATTTGTACTACTCATATCACGAAGGTGCATCTTCTTTTCTGTAGCTCATCACATAAGAACTCCAAAGTTAAGCGTGCTTGACTTGGGGCAATTTTGAGATGGGTGACCTCCTGGGAAGTTTCCCAGGATGCGTGTGAGTGAGGACATAAGCACGCTGAAAAGACTCGTCTTGATACAGTGAGGACAGTCGTCGAATCCGGGACGTTACACCCATCCTACAGGACACTAGGGCTCATCTCACCACGAAAGACACCCGTGCTCATCCCCATCAGGCCAGGTCAATCTCATTCCACAAAGCCAGTCCACTCGGACTCGTCCTATCAAGCTAGGCCAGACTCATCTCACCAAGTCAAAAATCTTCACATGGAAAGTACACTTCTCTGCTCATTAGATTGCTTACCTAGCTTACCCAATCTACCCGGAAATCATCATCATCATCTTATGTGGGAAATCCGATCTATAGACATAGATACGATTTCATTGAAATATAAGCCCGGAGACATGAGGTCCCGACACCTTATTCTAAGCCTGGTAAAGATGAGGCCTGGACACTTTATCTAAACCCCGGAGAAATGAGGCCCCATTACCTTATTCTAATCCCAAGAGACACGAGTCCCCGACACCTTATCTAAGCCCGAGATCAATGAGGTCCTGACACCTTAGTCTAAGTCCGGGAGGCATGAGACCCTGACTTTTTATCTAAGCTCTGGAGACATGAGGGCCCAGAATATTTCTAAGTTTGAGAGGCATGAGATCCCGACACTTTATCTAAGCCTGAGATATATGATGCCCTGGCACGTTATCTAAGCTCGAATGACATGAGGCTCCGACACTTTATTCTCAGCGCGAGAGACATGAGTCACAGCACCTTATCTAAGCCCGGGAGACATGAGGCTCCGGCACCATATTCTAAGCGCGGGAGCCATGAGGCCCGAGTACCTTACCGAAATCCGAGAGTAAAGAGGCTTCGACACCTTATTTTAAGCCCATGAGGCATGATGTTCCAACATTTTATCTAAGACCGAGATACATGAGGCCCCAACACTTTATCTCAGCTCGGGTGACATGAGACCCTAGGACCTTATTCTACGCCTTGGAGGCATGAGACCCGACATTTTATCTAAGCCCGGGGGACATGAAGCCCCGACACCTTAGCTTAAGCTCCGGAGGCATGAGGCTCCGACATTTTATCTAAGCCTGGGAGACATGAGGCCCCAACACATTATCTAAGCTTAGAAGAAGTAATGCCACGACACTTTATTTTAAGCCCGCGAGACATAAGGGCCCGACACTTTGTCTAAGCCCAGGAGACATGAGGCATCGTCACCTTATTAATAAAGCCCGAAAGGCATCAGGGCCATGTTACTTTTCAACTCTTAGAAAATTTTACAAAGTGTTGGGGCTAACTAGTCTTCGATCAGTGATCAAGATCGCCCTGCTAGACCGATTAACTAGCGAAAATTCAAGAAAGAGTCAATGGTCTTGTCTATATTGGAGAAGTCTTCCATGTCTACAGAGAGAAATTATTGAGCCATAAAATGAATATTTTCATAACTAACTGAACAAGTACAGTGGAGGGGCTAAGACCTAGAGTCGTATCATCATCAAAGAAAGATCAATGGTCTTGTCTAGATTGGATAAGTCTTCCATGTCTGCAGAGAGAACATCATCCTCTTCAAATTGCTCTTTTTTATTTGTAAGAGTCGATCGTAAAACAAGAATTAACTATCTTCTCGACGGACTCCAAGCATGACTAATCGGACAGTGAGTAACCCCAGTATTTAAAAAGATAGTAGTGATGCCGTGAAAATGTCCGGGTCATCCTTGGACTCGAGTAAGAAGAAAGGAGCAAAGCATGATCAGATTCCAAGTTTCTCCCTAAAAACTGAGTAGATCACATCTAGAAGTTAGCCAGGATTCATGTCACTTGACCACGGTCATCTTGCCTCACTAGGGTTCATCTTCTTCAACCAAGATTCAGATCACCCGATCAAGGTTCATATCGTCCGACCAGGGTTCATCTCGTCCGACCAAGGTTCATCTACCTCAGTCAGGGTTCAGGTCACCCGATCAGGGTTCATCTCATCTAAACAGGGTCCAGATCACCCGACTAGGGTCATCTCACCTGACTAGGGTTCATTTTGGCCAACCAAGGTTCAGGTCACCCGATCAGGGTCATCTCGCCCGAGCAGAGTTCATCTTCCTCGACCAAAGTTCATGTCACCCGATTAGGGTTCAGTAACCAGACCAGAGTCATCTCGCCTGACCAGGGTTCACCTCGCCCGACCAAGGTCATCACGCTCGACCAAGGTTCATCTTCCTCGACCAGGGTTTAGGTCACCCGACCAGAGCCTTGGTAGGTGGATTCGACAAGGGCTCTTCTCCACTTCTTACTTCCAATTCAAACTCATAAGCTTTCAAATCCGCAAACAAGTCATGTAGCTCCAATTTGTCCAGATCTTTTGAGACTCTCATAGCCATTGTTTTAACATCTCATTCCCTGGGTAAAGCTCTCATCACTTTGAGTGTCACTTCTCTATTGCCAAGTTCCTTTCCCAAAGCTGCTAGTTCATTTTCTAAGCTGCTGAATCAATCATCAAATTCTCTTAGAGTTTCTCCAGCTTTCATCTTAAGATTTTCAAACTTTTACATTGCCACGGACAGCTTGTTTTCCTTTGTCTGTTCATTTCCTTCACAAATTTGGATGAGTTTCTCCCAGATCTCTTTTGCTGTAGGACATATTTTGATTTTGCTGAATGTATTCTTGTCAAGTGTTTTGTAAAGAATATCCTTAGCAACATTGTCTAGATTTTCTTTGTTCTTGTCCTCGCTTGTCCATTCATTTCTTTGCTTTTCAACCATTTGTGGTGCAACTTCAGTATCAGCAATAGCTATATTAGGCTTTAGATTTTTCAAGGGACCATCTGTGATGACAAACCACATATCATTGTCTTGGGCTGCAAGATGGGCTTGCATCTTAATCTTCCAATCATCAAAATCCTCCTTTGATAACATAGGGACTTTGCTGAAATGTGTCATTTATGTTGTAGATTTTCAGAACAAGAATAACCTGCTCTGATACCACTTGTTGGGGATCGATTTAGAGTTTAGAGGGGGATGAATAAACTCGTTCCTTTCTTTGACGTATTTGCAAAGGTGCTAGAATCTTGTTAGAGATTATAGCTTACTTTGTTCGAATATATTTCCAGCAGATCAAAATAACTTGTGCGGAAACGATCTGATGGTTTGAAGTGAAAACAATAAAACAGTAGGCAGTAGACAATAGTTGTTTCTGGAAGTTCGAAGACAAAATCTTCTACGTCTCTCCTTCTTCTGTTTCCAGAAGGTATTGCTAAAAGACTTTGTTTTTTACAATACAACTCTTGTACACACCCACTTCAATAGGACTTACCCTTCGCCTACTGAAATTCTTAGTTTCCCAACACGATATAATGAATACAACAATGTTGTGGAAAAGACTTTTTTCCATATTACAAACTCTTCTTTGTAAGAAGTAATAAGGTGAATATCTTGTGAATAGATAAAGAAACAGCAGCACAAGACGATCTCCGAGGATCAGATATCTGCTATAAAGGGTGTGCTGCTTTTCTGTATATTGAGCTTAAAGATAAAGAGTAGTTCTTGATTCCTCAAAACAACGCTGGAATGATAGACAGAGAATGTGTTCCTTTTTAATAATAATCGTTGTCGTCTATATTAGATTGATCCTTTAATATATCGAAACCTTGAATCCAACCTTTATAAACATAACGGCTTCTTTGACTCTGAGTGAATCAGCTTTATCACCGCAAAAGGGACATGCAGAAAGCTTAAGGATAATCAGTTTTTGTTTTATACCAAAACTAGTAAGGCGTGTTAAATGTCTTCGTATAGCATTAAATGGTGCAATTAATACTCGTACTATCAGAGGTAACGGTAACATGAAGACTTGTAACGATCAAAGGAAAGACGTTATGTTCTGCTTCTGATTTAGCTACGTTCTGCTTTTGCTACGTTAAGTTTAGCTAAGAAAAACTCGATAAATACTGCTTCTGTTTTAGCGATACGAGTGCTTCTGCTATTTATATTTTTCTCTATTTTTACTATCAACACCTACTGGTTTTGACTCTTATCACCACAATTAAAGTAAGTCTAACAAACTGAAATCTTGTCCACAGAACAATTTAGTTGTTCTGCTGTCAGTTGAATTCAAAACCCTGCAAGCTGCTTAAAACAACAAAGTTAATGAGTCGAAAGAAGTGGCTACAATGTTAATTGCAGAGCCAAGAACCTTTTCTCTTCTCATGGCAAACGCATAAAATATTTAAGAGGATTTTTAAATCCATTTTAAATAACATTTTGAAACATATTTTAAAATATCATTTTTCAAATATCCTTCATAGAACAGCTAGCTCTGATACCAATTAAAGGATCGCTTGTTGGACACCGTGAGGTGCTTCAAACAAAATATTCTCCAAGAGCTGCAATAGCTCGTGTTCTAAGAATGTGTACACCGATTAATTAAATCGAGTTTGGTTTTTTCAAACCAAGCGGAAGACACTCGAAATAATCATTCGTTAAGGAACACCGATATGTTTTGTATCCTGTGCATCTGAGTAACTGAAAACTACATGGGATCAGTTCTGGCTTATATCAGTTCAGTCATATGTAGAACTGAACTGATATCAGCTGAACTGATCAAATCAGTTAAGAGCAAAAACAAGCATTTTAACAAAAATAACACAAGATATGTTTATGGATGTTCGGATACATCTAAGACTTTGATTAATTACAACAAGTGTAATAACCCACCCAGCTTAAGACTTACCGACTTTCTAACTGAACTCCTAATCTAGACTGAAGGCATCACCTTTCAGCCAACACTTGTTTAACATCTGTGTGTCAAAGACTACATACACAAGTTTATTATCTTTGTGCAAGACTGTATTTGAGTGGTGGTGAGTGTGAGTGTGTGAAAACTGATATCTGAAAACTACCCGAAAGTGTTCTCACACACTGAGGGAATTGTGCTTCTAATCTAAGCTGATAATACGATGAAGTGTTCTCTCTGGGATGATTGCTTCTTGTAAGCTGTTATGCAATATGCGTGCCCTCTTTGTTTTTCACACTTATGTTAACTCTGCTTGCTGATGGTCTTGAGCTTGCATTTATAGAGGCATTGAGACCGTACTCCAAGATTCATCACAAGTGATCGTTGCCGCTTAAATGCATTCCTTGATATATGTGTCTTGACTTTACTGACATGTCTCCAGGAATCTCTCGGCTTTTATCTTTCCTATAACGTCCATTATTGTACCTTCGATAGTACAGATGCTTTTGTACCCTTGTGTGTAGCTAAAATCCATTAAGATAACTTGTCTTGATCTGCAACTGATTGATTCCAAACTGATGTTCCTAACTGGTCATTTGAACTGATCTTCAGTTGGGCTGGTGAAATCACTTGACTCGTCAGTTGAACTGGTCAGCTGGGTTCTGTAAGTTGATGTTTTCAGTTAGCATCTCGATAGCTTCAGTTTCGGCTCGTTTAACTGATCAGTTCGAATTCTGATCAGTTTCAGCTTCCCGCGCATTACGGTAAATCATTAGAAACAAAATATCAAATTTTTTTAACATCAAAATCAAGACTGCGAACATGAAATGTTCCAACAGAAATGATTGAGCTAGAAAATGAATATTTTCATCAATAGCAGAACAAGTACAGCGGAGCCGATCGGAAAACAAGAATTATCTGCCTTTTCGACGGAGTCCAAGCATGACTAATTGGACAGCGAGTAAGACTCTAACCCCACTATTTAAGGATAGAGTGTTGATGACCTAGAAATGCCCGGGTCATCCTTGGACTCGAGCAGAAAGAAAGGACTAAAGCATGATCACACTTCAAGTTGCTCCCGAGAAACTGAGTACAACACAGTTAGAAGTTAGCCAAGGTTTAGGATACCCGACCAGGTTCATCTTCCTCGACTAGGATTCATATTGCCCGACCAGGGTTCATCTCGCTCAACCAGGATTTAGGTCGCCCAACTAGGGTTATCTCGTCCAACCCGGGTTCAGTTTCCTCGACCAGGGTTCAGCCACCTGATCAGGTTCATCTCGTCCGACCAAGAGCCAGGTCACCTGACCAAGGTCATATCGCCTGACTAGGGTTCGTTTTGGCCGACCAAAGTTCATGTCACCCGATCTGGGTCATCTCGCCCTATAAGAGTTCATCTTCCTCGACCAGGGTTCAGGTCACCAGACCAGGGTCATCTCGTCCGACTAGGGTTCATCTTTCTCGACCAAGATTTAGGTCACCCGACCAGAGTTCATCTCGAAAGACCAAGGTTTATCACTCCTGACCAAGATTCAGATCAGTCGACCAGGTTTCAGGTTACCCGACCAGAGTTCATCTCCCTCAACCAAGGTTCATCTTGTCCGGACAAGATTCAGGTCACCCGACTAGGGTCTAGGTCACCCGACCAGGGTTCATCTTCCCTGACCAGGGTACAAGTCACTCAACTAGGGTTCGTCTCGCCTAACCAGGGTTCATCTCACTTAATAATCGAAAAATATCTTTCCAGATCGAGGTCCTTACCATTGGGCCGATGGCTAGGAGACAGGCCTGCCAGTATGGGTCACCACGACTAGAAATCATTAGCTTGACAATCGGTGCCCATGACAAGACCAGCACAATATGGGTCGCCATGCCTGCTGACAAAGCACATGGCATGAACAGTTGTTAGAGAACATGACATGAGCTGAAACGTCTACCGTTTTAAAAGTGCGGAAATATTTTTTTTTAAAGCTCACATTTTCGAAATAACATTTAAACGTTTCTCATGCATGCGTTGTACAGAAAAATATAACATTTAAAAATGATCTTAAATATTTGACAGTAAAAAAATAGTGCAGTTTAAAATAACCAAACTCATCCCAAAATCATAAGTAAACATGAACCAGTCAAAATCTTAAAAATCATCAACGTAGGAAATTATTCATCTCCACTCAATCTAATAATTATAATGCGGAAAATATGCGGTCCTCGGGTCGTGTCGCCGCATCAGGTCTGCCTACTCAGAGTTCGTCACCTTCAGTCCCCTCATCATTAAGCTCACCTGCATCACACACGCCCAGTGAGTCTAAATACTCAACACACCTGCACCGTTAATAGCAAATACATATACATAGCACACAGCAGTGAAAAATATCATACTCAACATACCTTTCATGAACTTTAAAAACGTAACATAAACGTGTCGTGTTAAATCATGATGTGTCAAAACATCTCATCAATAATCATCATTCATAATTCATCATTCATCGTTTATCATTTATCGTTCATCATTCATCATCTATCGTTCATCATTTATCATCAGTGAATTCAGTTCATTAGAGGTGACTATCGTAAATCATCATTTACGATTGATCCATCATACATAGAACCGCGGTACCCGGCGGCTGTCGGACATCAGTGACAGGATTACCCATCCACTGTGCCTAGGCCTCATCATCAGCATTTACATATACATCTTAAACATTTACATATACTTCGATAGCCACAACTAATTCCTGTCATTCAAAACATTATCATTTTCATCACTTATAAAAATCATGCACCAATGCAATTTTTCTTAAATCCAAGCATGCGACGTATATCTTCATAAAATCTTAAAATCGTGAGCGTGATGCATAAACATTTAAAATATCATAAATTTGTGCTCAGGGCGCTGTCAGGACCAAAATCTCAACCCGGGGGCAAAATGACCATTTTGCCCTTGGAAACCCGAAAATTATCATTTCAACCCTGGACCTCTAAAATTGACCCGAAACTTACCAAACTCCTTAAAATATCCCAAAACATATTTATAAGCATTCCTAGACGTAAACTCGAGCCAAAATCAGAACTTAACCGACTCGTTTTAAAACTTGGACCGAGGTCTCGATTTTAACCCGAATCGACTCGAAACTTGACCGAATTTTTCCCAATTTGTTTACCATATCTTAAATACACTTAAAGCTCCTAAAACATGTACTCAAGCTCCTAAAACCACGGCTGAAACTTCCAAGAAATTTGCCACCCTCGGCCATCCCCTTCCCTTGCTCTCATCTCAACACATGTCACCCCAAACCATATTTTCTTTCGGTCCTCTCTCACTCCACCACTTGTTCAGCCGATAACACTCACCATTAGGACCTAACTACTCTTCTTAACTAAGCCTAACCCAAGCAACCAGCTGCTGCACCACCCGTAACGGCCGAAACTATCACCTTCTTCCCAACTCACACCAAGCCTCTGAAGACCGAGCTTCTCCCTCAACCAAAATTCCATGACTCCCTCCTAACAACACACTAGGCTCTACACCGTCTGAAACATGGCTGGGTTGGGTTTGAGCACATGCACAGCCCGATCTTACCCCTTTGCGCGCGATCCACCGAAACCATCCAAACCCCCTTGCTGTAAACTCACGGTTTTTAGTCCCCACCCCCTACAGATCGTTCCCAACCCAAAGACAGCAACCTTACAAGTAAAGGGACCCATTCAGCAAGCCATGAGACAGCCCCCTTGCACTCAACGTGAAAATATGAATAACATAACATATAATGCATAGAAATGGTGCAAAAACCGAAATATTATCCATGTGCTTAACTAGATCAAATGATTTCATGAAGGTTCGTACACACAACAGTAATATTGACGTGTATGAAGCAAAACAAAGTAACAAGCGTGCCTGGGGATGATTTGGTGAACAAAGCAAGAAGAGGGAGACCCGAGAGGATTTATCCTTTGCCAAGACTGGTGTAGTCGAAAGTTTCCTTTGCAAGAATGGAGGATGACCGAATTATTCAGCTGAGATTTGATGAAACCGAGAGGCTTTTGAATGGAAAAAGGGGTGATCGGCTGATGGGGGGATTACGGGTAGGTAAAGAGATGCTTAGGATTAAATGATATTGTTAATTAGAAGATTAGTGGACAATAATCATGTTAATTAAAATTTTAAAAGATGTTTAAGCCCACTGAGCTTAAAAGTAGGCCCGTTAAATCCAAACGCACTCCCGAAAAATATTTCGCGTTGAAAATATTTTGAAAATATAAGTCGAAACCTCAGAACGTCACCCGATTCGATTAAATTTGCGTACATTTAAAAAATAAAATCACGCGGGTAAAAATACCCAATCAAATCCCATTTTGAAAAATACCCTTAAAAACACCTTATATTAATTTATAAAAATAAATCATGTAATGAAATAATTTTTTTGAGAATTCTCCGGTCTCCGTTCCTCGATCGAACGTGAAATACACTTAGAAACCCTAATGCATGAACTTTTAAAATTTCATGAATTAAATTCTACCATGCAATAATTATGCATAAAAATAATTAATCACGAATTAATAAAATAAACATGCATTTAATGCTTTAAAACAATTTAATAAAATACCAAAGAAATTTAATAACTTGCATACATGTGATTCACGTGGACTTTCAAATTTTCGGGACATTACATGAGCAGCCTTCAAAAGATAATGCATGGGCAGATGTCTAATCAGAAAAATTGTTTGTAACCTTCAATTGGAAAATACATTAATAATTTATAACCACCAACTATATAATAACTGATAATTTATTTATCTCCTAATATATTATATTGTAGCATTTTTCACTACTTAAGGCAAGATAATACTTTACCTTTCAATTTTTCGCTTTTTCACTTGAATTTTATTTAGACTTGTTCTTGCTTATTCTTTTTTTACACACATACGTGTAAACATACATATATATATATATATATATAAAGTAATCTAAATGACACCCAGCATGATTCCTTCTTTCCAATATCTTTATTTCACAAATAAATATAATAATATTTTTTTAAAAAATATAACTATTAAAATTTAGTTAGAAACTCCTCAATTCTTTTTGTATTTTTCAATTTAAGGTCTATCACAAAAACATTGAATTAATATAAATAAAATTTTATGAAATGATCATGGTGACAACAATAATACTACTAAACGCTTATCGCAATAAAGTAATAGAGATGAAAGCATGATAAACAGTTAATTTATTTTATCCACTAGATAACACTAACTTTTGTTGAAGTTATTATTACATACAAATACATAAATAAGTTTGCATGCCTAAAAATTAAGTGAAAAAAAATTCAATTAAAATTTTCAATACCAAAATTGAAAATGAGTCAAGTTATTAAAATTTGATTGAAACTAATAATTTAAATTTATTTCCAAAAATGACATAAAACATGAACATCAATAAGTCGGAAAACAATAACAACAAAGAGAAAATGAAATATATATAGATAGACAAGAAAATCGAAGATTCAACTAATATCATTAATGTTGAGCAATTGATAAAACACGATTAAAGAAACACTTCTCGTAAAATTCAATTGTTTCATTAAAATTTATGCAAATATCACACGTATAACTAAGCAAACTACATTAATCAAAATCACATTAAAATATTAAAATAATATGAATATAAGCAAAATTTTATTTACAAATTGTTATAACTCCAAATTTAAAATTACAAATAAAATAATTATGAAGTGGGCACTATGGCAGCAATGCTAAATCCAAGATTTGATCACGAAGATAGAGTCGTTCAAACTAGTTGTCGATCAGTACACCTTCGTCGTCGTTTTCTAGATCATCCATAAGAAAATGTTCTATTTCTTCTAATCTTCTCTGGACAGAATAATCGAGCTCTCCACCAGGCTGATTTTGTTGTTGCTGTGGAACACTACCGTGCTGCTGACTCGTGTATTGCAGAGCAGTTTGATTTTGCTGGTGCATTAATGGAAGATCCGGCTGTCGCTGCTGAAACTGTTGGTGCATTAATGGAAGATCCGGCTGTCGTAGGTGAAGATGGTGTTGCGCTGGAACGTCGTGCTGCTGATCAGATTCAGTTCTCGAACGCTTGTGGGATGTCAGGTTCTCACTTTCAGAAGTCTCGTGTATGGCTTTACAAGAATCAGAAGCGGCGGCGGCCGGTTTTCTCTCACGAATCCGGCACAGAACGCAGTCATCTAGCTGCAAAAGTGGCGAACAAACACGGCATAAAAAAACATGTCGGAATGGATCGGACTTGAGAAAATTGCGGGAAAAAGGACCGGCCATATTTACAAAAACATGTTGAGAGAGTTCTTACCCGCATGGATCCCGTCGGATGTCTCGGAGGCTGGTTAATAGTGTACTCGTGCATTATCCAGTTAGTCTTCTTTCCATTGGAGGCCTTCCCTTGGTAAAAAACCAAGGTCCTCTTCAATCCAATACATTCATTATTATCAAATATTTTTTTACCAATCGCCGTTGCCTTCCAAAATCCATCACCGGCGGCTCGGTTCGGTCGACTGCCATTCATATACTTCCGGTCTCTCGGGGTAAAAAAGTACATTAATCCATCATCCCCCCAACTTGTATTAGTATCTGCAACAGATAAAAATATTTTTTGAAAACATAAAATTCTTTATTAGTTAGTCAAAAAACATCAAAACACACATGCAAGCATATATAACAAAGTAAACCGCCCTCCTTAATTCTAACAAAATTTCTACAATCCACCCACTGATCACGATCATGCACACACCACACAATATATCACAAATCTATTTTATAATCTAATCCAATACAGACTGAAGAAAGAAGAAAGTACCGGCCAACTCCCACGGATTATACTTGTAAACATCTACGGTGCGGATATAGTCGCATGTGAGTGGCTGGTTATTGATCTTCTTGTTTAGAAGGAGCATGAGTTCTGTGTCTGTGGGATTGAAACGAAGCCCCACCGTGACCGGATTAATCATCGTCTGCTGCTGCATGTTGAAACTAAGTTATTGATCTAGGCCAAGTTCGTGAGAGAAAGAAAAATCAATAGAAGAATATATATATATATAGAGATATATAAAAAGCATTCTATTCGAATTTAGAGATAAATTAAAGATAAGTTTTATATCTTAAAGAATATTGTTGGATCAGTTTTAAAAAATTTTTTGGTTTACAGTTTTTTAATTTTCAAAGTTTGGCTCGTAAGATATTATTATATTTATTTGATGACTATTTTATTAGATTTAAACTCTTACGTAAAACCATATCTTAAAATCTACTGCATAATCGAAAATTTAAAAATCATATCTTAAAATCTTTTGCTTAATAAACAATAATTTAAAAGATCAAAATATATTAAAATGTTATTTCTTAACACATCATGCAGTAGATCCAAAGCATAAAATAAAGCCTCTCAGAAACACAGACGTCTCAGCCCACAATTTTTTTTTTTTGGAATTCGGACGATATGATATATCGTTTATAGGATTTAATGATTCTTAAAAATGGTGATAATCAAAATAAAATAAAAAGAATAGAAAAGAATTATGATTTGTTCATCTATCTATGGCCAGTTTATGTATTAGAATAAAAGGTTCTATCAGAACAATTATTTATTTCATATGATCTTCTTATTGCATTAAAGATATTAATATCTTTATGTATAATATTCAAAATTTAAATAATTTATGTCATTGATGATTATTAATATTTAATGGAACACATTTTTTTTTAAATCCCTAAAAAATAGGAAGATTTTATAAAGGTTGACAAATAAATAACAACTAATTAGGAAAAAATAGGTTTTATTGGCCTAGCAAGAAGTGTAGTAAAGGATTTGAAGCCCTTCGTTGCTCCCTCAAATGCTCATTATTCTATTAAATTTAATTCGATAATTAAAATTTTAATTAAAAATATCATACAAATCATTAATTAAATACTGAAGCCCTTATTTTATTTTAATAGAACATGAAATTTTTTAATTATTCAATAATTATAATAATTTCATTATCCTGATAAACACGTAAATTCTTATTATCGATAAATAATTGTAGAATAAAATAGTTGAGGTGGAAATAGAACATCATGAAATCACACATGTGTATGGTTTAAGAGTCCAAATATTTCGTGACATTCTCCGTATCATTTTTCGTAACATTCTTAATTATATACAAGTTGTAACAAATTTAATGAGTTGCGATTTTTTTGAACTTCTCATAATCAATACGCGTGACAAATCTTTATTGATGATACACAAAATTTTGAAAAAATATTTCTACCGATACTTAAATGAGCTGTCTGGTTTTTTTAAACTTCATGTCCCACACATTTTTTTTACCTGAAAATATGAATGATAGACACAACAGAGAAATGAAAAAGTAGTGAAAACTAGACAGTAGCTTGAGAGAGGTCATACAAAAGTGTGTCAAGGAATCACAAACCTATGTATTGCATGGCTCTGCAGTTCATGCCCAAATAATGCACTCTTCGTCTATTTAGCTAACATGAAAATCAATGGCGAATTCGCCTCAAAACTCACAAGAAAAACTCGCATTACCGACCTAACTTGTGCAATGCATTTTCGTCTCCCTCTTTTCCCCACATCGCTCTTTAATTTCTTGTGTTTCTCCATTGTGTTTCCCTAAAGGCCATTGCTAACTTTAGCCCCATCCATGTGCGCCGTTCGTGCAAGGCGTGGAAGCTTCACAAGTGCAGTCATGCTGTGATAGTCTTAACCAACTCTACGGCCAGAAGCATACTTGCCTTTGTCCATTCCTCAATGACCCGTCTGCCTTGAGTTCGTTTCCTATCAACACAACGCTTGCTCTAGAGTTGCCTCAGCTGTGCAATCTCCAAATAGACCCTTCTATTTGCGGAGGTATGTATGTCAAATTTTTATTAAATTATTATTTAATTCCTTCCTATAAATGAAGGACCATACAGTCCATTAGCATTTACAGAAAAGAAGATGCAGCACCATCTTGAAATCTAAGATTTTGGATTGCTTTTCAATGCCCACTTCATAATCAAATTATTTAATTCCATTCTTTTTTTTTTCTTAAACTTAATGCAGTACCAAACGTTTAATGCAACATTTATTTTCCTAAACTTAAGGAAAAAAAAAGATAATTGATGCATTAAAAAGGCCAGTGGCATACAGTATTAGAATGAAAAATGCAAAGAATGAAGCAAGAAAAATCAGCAAGCGACTTTTATAAGCTTTATTTTGATACTCTATTAATTTGTTTTTTGTTTCAAGGAGCTTCCTTGCCATCTACTTCCCCTGGTGCTCAAGTTTCCCTCGGGGCAAGACCGAATTCAACAGTTGCAGGTTTGCAAATTTTCTAACCTTCAAGTTATTCCCGCTCAACTTATTCAGATTTATAAATTTTGCTATCTTATTCTTTGTTCTGCCTTTACATCTGGGTTTATCTAGCTTCTCCAGTAGTAACAGTAGCGCCTCGACCGAGCATTATGGGATTTGGAATTCGCAATGCCGAAGTGAGGCTGAAGGTGAAAAGCCAATTGTTGGTTCTTCTGATGGCTACAATTTATTTCAGTGCTGACAAATGAAGCCTACTTAGCTGAACTACATGGCCTCATTTTCAAATTAGCGCTATTTGTTTCTACTATCTATTGAATATATGCTCTAATTATTGAAACTTTTCTTGTTAACGTGCAGAAATTTGATTCAATGCCAAAATATATACTTGATGAAAAGTTATATGATTATATTTTTGGCCATATCAGAGATATTTTTATCATTTTCTTAACTTACATGATATAATCAATGGTTATGTCTTAACAATATTGTCGGATTACATGAGATATACTTCCAATTTTATAGTAGTTATGATTATTTTGGGTTAAAACAAATGAAATTTAAAAAATGATAGTTTGTGATTGATATATATACACACACTTGTATATCTGTGCACGTGTTATATATGTGCTTGTACTATGTTTTTTTTAAAATCAATTTGATTTATATTCATATAGGGTTAATATCATAATTGTTAAAATTAATGAGGGGAAATTGAGAGACCATAATGTAATTTGAAATTATTATTTTAAATAAAAGTCATATCATAATTATAAAAGTTAATAAAAGACTAAACTACAATTTCAAATAATAAAATTAAAAAGAAAAAAATCAAAAATACTCAAACACCATTTTTTTATCTTTATTATAGAGATTTTTAATAATAATAATAATTATTATTATTATAATAAATATGTGGTTGGAAAAAAAACTACAAAAATGAATTTATATTGCAAAATTATAGTAAATTATTACATTTATACATTTTAAATATTAACTTTTATCTCGCTTTCTAGTTCTCTAATGGTGTCTTTAGTTATGAATGTTGATAACTTTGAGTCATATGGTATCTCAATCATTTTGAGTGACATGAATCTTTGTCGGCCAAAATGAAACTTAGCCTGATGAGATAACCCTGGTCGGATGAGATGAACCCTGATCGGGTGACATGAACCCTGATCGGGTGACATGAACCCTGGTTGAGGAAGAGATGAACCCTGGTTGGACGAGATAATCCTGGTTGGACGACCTAAATCCTAGTCGGGCAAGATGAACCTTGGTCAGGTGATCTGAACCATGCCTGGCAATAGGAACCCTGGTCGGGCAAGATGACCCTAGTCGGGTGACCTAAACCTTGGCTAAATTCTACCTGTGCTCTACTTAGTTTTTCAAGAGCAACTTGGAATCTGGTAATGCTTTTGAAACGTCTATTATTATTTTTTTCAAAAAACAAGCTACGCCCGAAAATGCACACGTACTCTTATACATAAAAATAAGTCAACCATCCACTAAATAAAAATAATTACAGTTAATTAAATCTTAAAATGGAATCAATCTCCTAGTCTACTGTTTTAAAAGAGAATCTCGAACACACTACCAAAAGTCTGACAAATTAACAACGTATATAAAGATTCAAACACATTTAAAAATGTTTTTTAAACCCATGTCTCAAAAATCATATTATGCAGAAGAAATGCAAGGTCCTCGGGTTTTCACGTGCACCCCCAACCCAGCCTACTCAGTGTTTAGCGCCACCAATCTCCTCATCCACATGATTACCTGCATCGATCACACCTAGTGAGTCTAAAGACTCAACACACGTGAATCGATATAACAAATACATATACATATCATGCAACAGTGAAAAGTACTGTAAACAAAGTAACTTTCATGATCTTTCAAAACATGAACATAAACGTAAACATATTCATATCAAATCATATACATATTCTTTTCTTAAATTGAATTCAGATCATTAGTTGTGACTTTGTTATCAGCTCTAAGTCGATGGATTCATCTACGTATATCCATAGAATCCGGCGTTGGGGATATCAGAGACATTTTTACCCATCCACTGAGCCTTGACCTTACATGTTTGCGTTCGTATTTGTCACAACCAACTCACCTCATTCAAAAACATGTCACCGTATTCATCACTTATAAAATTCATACATATACATACATTTTCTTAAAACCAAGAATCCAACATAATTTCATAAAAATTCATATTCATATTAATTATATACATTTTAAAAACAAAATTTTGGTTATCAGAGCGCTGCCAGGACTGCTAGCTCGACCCGTGTGCAAATTGACCATTTTGTCCCTGAAAACCCTAATTGACCATTTTACTCGTGGACCTCAAAATTTCGACCCGAAGCCAACCGAACTTATTAAAACACCTCAAAACATATTTATAATCATTTTCTAGACGTAAACTCGAGCCCATGCAAGAACTTCTATAATTCGTTCCAAAACTTGGACATGGGTCCCGGTTTTAACCCGAATCAATCCGAAACTTAACCAAATTTTTCCAAATTTAAACCATAACTTATTCACATCCTCCCAGTCCCTAAACGTCATAGTTCCAGCCATTTATGACCCTCTAAATCCCGCTGGACTCTGCTGTAACCTTGCTGAACCTGAACCATTCCAACCCTAGTTGCGCTATCGAACAAAATAATCGAACCTATGGCTAACCTACTTGGACCATCCTCGAACCAACCCTTCCTAGCCAACCTCTGGACCTTCCTGGATAGACTAGCCATGGACTCTAACCTCATGCACACGATGGTACACGATGAATCCGAAGTTCCATCGTCGAACCCTAAATCACGTTTAGCTTCTTCGATCTCCTCCTAACCCGAGACCAGCCATGCACGAGCTGCTCCAGACCATGTCTCAGACCCAGCAGGGTCTACTCCACGTCCATGGAACATCCCCTGCATCGGTGCCCTCCCCTTTCACCTAATCTAGTCCCTCGAACCCTAGAACCAAGCCACTACAAAAAACGCAAAACGACGACGGATTTTATCCGTTATCGTAGCCTTTTTACAACTGTTGTAACTGAGGGTGTTGTTGAAAATGCGTTTAACGACAACGGATTGTATCCAATGTCTTAGATACTATTTGCAATCAGTGTCGTCGCTAATTAGCGACGATTATCCATAAATTCCGTCGCTAAACTTAGCGACGGTTTTTCATGATGTCCGTCGCTAAATTTTTTGATAAAATAAAAAAAATTGCTTTTAATAATTTAATAAATCTAAAAAAAACTTACAATCTGACTATGCTTAAAATATTCATGATCTTAACTAACACTTAAAAATTTACCAAAAATTGAAACGAAAAAATTTACCCTAAGTCCAAACTAAAATCGTTTAAGAGAGAAAATTTTTAAGTATTGTGGAGTAGTGTGGAGGAAAATGGACCGAAAATGTGGATATTTATATACAATGTGCGACAGATTTTGGTCAAATAGCGACGGTAATTTCATAATCCATCGCTATTAGCGACTGTTAGACGAACACCATCACTATTAGCGACGGCTGTTTATTAATCTACAAAACCGTCGTAATATTTAGCGATGGTAACCGTCGCTAAGTTTTAAAAAACCGTCGCAATATTTAGCGACGATGATGCTAAAATCATCGTTAAAACCGTTGTTGTTTGTCCAAAAAACACGCTAATCGACCACAGTTTTCTAAAACCGTTCTCGATTGTCCAAAAAAACACGCTCAAAGACAACGGTTTGACCCTAAAAAACACTCAAAGACAATAGTTTTCTAAAAACCGTTGTCTTTGACCCCAAAAAACGCTAAAATACAACAGTTTTTAGAAAATCGTTGTCTTTTGCTTAAAAAACACACCTAAGACAACAGTTTTCACTAAAATCGTTGTTAAAAAGTATACGACAATAGTTTTAGTGAAAAATCGTTGTCGTATGTGCGTTGTTGTATGCCAAAATTCTTGTAGTGAGCATACACCCTCGGCCCTACCTTCCTCGATCCAGATCTGATATAACCTCTAGAGTTCTTTGAAAATTGCTGTAAAATGATCCTTAAACGTCAAAGATCCAGCTGCCCTTCAACCATATCAAAAGTCGTGAGATTACATGAAGAAAAGTGGAGTATTTTTCATGAAATTTCGATCCATATACACATAAAACGTTAGCTCTGATATTTTCATGCATAAACACACAAATAAACATATAATGATGTGAATAATGAGAAAAACGAGGTATAGGGCATTCCTTTGCGTATTTACGCTCGAAAACTCAACTACAATTGCGTAGAACGGACACCGAAGGGACGGGGAAGTGTTCATTTGAAAATTCTTACAAAATTTGAGTAGGGAAGCTGCTGAAGGTAACAAAAAGCTGATGGAATTCTTCGAGAGGATATGCCGAAACTATGGGAGTGAGGTGATTAGGGTTTTGAGGTAAGGTTAGATATAATATTTTGTGTATAATGGGCACTTAATTAAAAATAATGTGGTTGTGAAGGATTTTAGGCCCAAAAGTATAAATATAGTCCCATTAAGCCCAAAACACCCTCGTAAAATATTTCGTTTAGGTACGTTTTCGAAAATATTGCCCGAACCCTCAAAAAATTCTCTGTTTTGCTAAAAATCGCATACTGGCTTAAAATATGACTCGATGGGTAAAAATGCCTTAACAAGGCCTATTTTCGAAAATCACACTTATTTACACCATATATTAAATAATTAAAAATAATTATTTAATAAAAACATTTCTCATTAACTATCCCCGATCTTCTTTCCTCATTTGAGCGTGAAATACTGCTAAAAGCCTTATATCATGCAATCTTAATGAACCAAGAAATAAAAACACATATTCAAATCACAATCATGCGTTTAATGCAATAAAAATAAATTATTAAAATACATAAGAAATCCGATAACTTGCATGAATGTGATTCTCGTGGACCTTCAAATTTTTGGGATGCTACAAGTTTTGTCTTTTCTTCCTGCTCAAGTCCAAGGATGACTCGGGTAATCCAAGGCATCAACACTCTCTGCTTAAATAGTGGGGTTAGAGTCTTACTCACCGTCCGATTAGTCATGTTTGGACTCCGTCGAAGAGATAGTTAATTATTGTTTTCTGATCTGCTCCTACAAATAAAAAGGAGCAATTTGAAGAGGATGGTGTTCTCTCTGCGGACATGGAAGACTTCTCCAATCTAGATAAGGCCATTGACTCTTTCTTTGATGATGATGCGACTCTTGGCATTAGCCCCTCCACTATACTTATTTAGCTATCGATTAAATAATCATTTTCTCGCTCAATCATTTCTTTCTTGAATTTTCACTAGTTATTTGGTTTGACAAAGTAGTCTTGATCACTGATCGAGGACTAGTTAGCCCCAACACTTTGTAAAATTTTCCAAGTGTTGTAAAGTAACCTGGCCCTGATGCCTTTCGTGCTTAGAATAAGTGATGTGGCCTCATGTCTCCCAATCTTAGATAAAGTGTCGGGCTCTCGGGCCTCGCGGGCTCATAATAAGGTGTCGGGGCCTCATTTTTTCTGGGCTTAGATAAGGTGCCGAGGCTTCATGTATCCCTGGCTTAGATAAAGTGTCGGGTCTCATGTCTCTCGGGCTTAGAATAAGGTCCTCGGGTCTCGTGTCTTCCGGGCTTAGAATAAGGTGTCGGGACCTTATTTCACCCGTACTTAGATAAAGTGTTGGGGCCTCACGTATCCTGGTCTTAGATAAAATGTTGGGGCATCATGTCTCATGGGCTTAGAATAAGGTGTCGACGCCTCATTCCTCTCGGGTTTAGATGAGGTACTTGGGCCTCATGGCTCCTTGACTTAGAATATGGAGCAAGAGCCTCATGTCTCCCGGGCTTAGATAAGGTGTCAGTTACTCATGTCTCCCGAGATTTGAATAAAATATCGGAGTCTCATGTCTCCCGGGCTTAGATAACATTTTGGGGCCTCATATCTCGTAGGTTTAATGAAGTGTCGGTACCTCATGCCTCCCGAACTTAGAAGGATTCTGGGGCCACATGTCTCCCGAGCTTCGATAAAATGTTGGGGCCTCATGCCTCCCGGGCTTAGACTAAGGTGTAGGGAGCTCATTCCTCCCGAGCTTAGATAATGTGTCGGAGTCTCATGTCTCTTGGGCTTAGAATAAGGTGATGGGGACTCATTTCTCCTGGGATTAGATAAGGTTTCGGGGCCTCATGTCTCTCAGGCTTAGAATAAGGTGTTGGGGCCTCATCTCTTTGGGCTAATATTTGAATGAAAATCGTATCTACGTCTATAGATCGATTTTCCATATACGACGCTAAAGATGATGTCCGGATATATTAGGTGAGCTAAGCGACAATCTAATGAGCAAAGAAGTGTACTTTGTATATGAAGATTTTTGACTTGATGAGATGAATCTGGCCTAGCCTAATGGACGAGCTCGGGTGGTCTGGCTTTGTAAGATGGGCCTGACCTGGCCTGATGAGATGAGCTTGGGTGTTTGGCATGGTGAGATGAGCCCGAGTTTCCCGTAGGATGGGTCTGGCTTGGCCTGATGGGATGAGCTTGGGTGGCCTAACCTGGCCTGGTGAGATAGGCCATGATGGCCTGACCTGGCTTGGTGGGATAGGCTTGGCCTGATCTGATGGGATGAGCCGAGGTGACCTGGCCACGCAAGGTGAGATGAGACTGGATGACCAGGCTTGATGAGATGAGCCCGGGTGGCTGGTGGGATGGGTCTTGCTTGGCCTGATGGGGAGAGCTCGGGTCAGAAAATCTGTACACACTCAACAATAAAATGTCAGTAGGGCGTCAGAAGGGTTTTCAATGTGTTCACTCCGCGCTCAAGTCAGTACTGGGTTCACTAGGTAGAGAGAGAATTTATTAAATACAATATAATGCAATATCTCATGTAACAAAGTAATGAGAAAACCTGGGTAATTATAGGAAAGAATATGACCTCGATTATGGTGTCTGGACACTGTTTTTTATTAGACATATGCCCACACCCTGTCCTTTGTCAGTAGGCATGACGACCCATACTATTCTGGTCTTGTCAAGGGTACTGATTGTCAAGCTAATGATTTCGAGGAATGGTGACCAATACTGACAGACAAGTCTCCTTGCGATCGGCCCAAGTGGGAAAGAACCCAATCTAGAAAGATCTTTCCTTGTGAATATGTGAGATGAACCCTGGTCGAGGAGATGAACTCTGGTCGGGTGACCTGAACCATTGTTGGGGAAGATGAATCTTGATCGAGCGAGATGGCCCTAGTAGAGCGAGATGGCCCCTGGTCAGGTGAACTAAACCCAGGTCGATCGGGGCGAGTTGACCCTGGTCAGGTGACCCGAACGGTCGAGCTAGATGAACCTTGGTCGGGTGACCTGAACCTTGGTCGAAAAAGATGACCCTGGTCAGGCGAGAAGACCCTGATCAGATTAATTAATTTCTGATTTAGTTCTAACTATATTGCTCTTTAACACCATTCGTTCATAATTTTGTCTATGGTTCTACTTTATTGGGAAGTTATAAATTTTGATATTTAACATTCGATTAGATAATATAAGTAAAACATGTATCCCTTAAATATATATATATATATTTAATCGTTGATAAACTTTATAATATTGTATGTAATTTACACCCACTAATTGTCTGACAATTTTTTATAATATTTTATTTTTATAAGTGTTACGTTTTGACAAATACAATAAATGTCACTGAAATTAATTCGATAATAAACCAATAATTACAAAATTGATAATAAAAATAATTTAAATAAAAATAAAATTTGAGTAAAAAATATGTATAAAATCTTGTAAAAAAACAATGTATTAAACGATACAAATTCACTAAACAAAATACGTAACACTTTTATATTAAATAAATTTCATTGAAATTAATTCGATAATGAACCAATAATTACAAATTTTTAATAAAAATAATAACAATAATAATAAAAATAAAATTTGAGTAAAAAAATGTATAAAATCTTGTAAAAAAACAATATATCAAACGATACAAATTTACTAAACAAAATACGTAACACTTTTATATTAATAAATTTCATTGAAATTAATTCGATAATGAACCAATAATTACAAAATTTATAATAAAAATAATAACAATAATAATAAAAATAAAATTTGAGTAAAAAAATGTATAAAATCTTGTAAAAAAACAATATATCAAACGATACAAATTCACTAAACAAAATACATAACACTTTTATATTAAATAAATGTCACTGAAATTAATTCGATAATGAACCAATAATTACAAATTTGATAATAACAATAATAACAATAATAATTTAAATAAAAATAAAATTTGAGTAAAAAATATGTATAAAATCTTGTAAAAAAACAATGTATTAAACGATACAAATTCACTAAACAAAACACATAACACTTTTATATTAAATAAATGTCACTGAAATTAATTCGATAATGAACCAATAATTACAAAATTTATAATAAAAATAATAACAATAATAATAAAATAAAATTTGAGTAAAAAAATGTATAAAATCTTGTAAAAAAAAAACAATGTATCAAACGATACAAATTCACTAAACAAAATACATAAAACTTTTATATTAATTAATTATTAAATTTAACTTAGATGCAATGAAATTAGACTGTGTTTGGACAAACATGTTTTTTTTTCTTTTCCAATAGATTAATTAATTTCTGATTTAGTTCTAACTATATTGCTATTTAACATCATTCGTTCATAATTTTGTGTATGGTTCTGCTTTATTGGGAAGTTATAAATTTTGATATTTAACATTCGATTAGATAATATAAGTAAAACATGTATCCTTTAAATATTTATATATATATATAATTGTTGATAAAGTTTTTAATAATGTATGTAATTTACACCCACCAATTATCTGACAACTTTTTATAGTGTTTTATTTATAAAAGTGTTATGTTTTGACAAATACAGTAAATCTCACTTAAATTAATTAGATAATGAACTAATAATTACAAAATTGATAATACAATAATAACATTAATAATAGTAAAATAAAATTTGACTAAAAAATTGTAAAAAATCTTGTTTTAAAAAAAATATATCAAACGATACAAATTCACTAACACAAAATACGTAACACTTTTATATTAATTAATCATTAAATTTAATTTAATCATTTAAGAAGAAAAAATCTCAATATCTAATCAGATAACTAAACGGAAATCGATGTTCATTAATGCCGCATAATCAGATATCTATATACTATATAAATATCTCAACAGTTTGAAAATTTTTAGACCAACTTCAAATTCATTATCATCTAAATATTTATTTTCAAAATCAAATGTGTACAATAATGGAAAAAGACAATTATATATCAATAAGTTTGTTGAAAGAAAATCAAAAGGATGTAAAGATACAAGTAATAATACTTTGACAAAGAAATCATATTGGACAAAACAGAATTCAAAATTGATTCGAAAACTCATAGTAGCTGATTGCTCAGAAGATATCAAATGTTTGAAATAAATGTGAGAAAAATAACTAAAAATTACCCAAAATGTCAATGAAGACGTTGAACTAGTCATTCATACGAATATTATATGAAAATTTAATTTCAAATCATTTGCAGAAGGAAAAAGACAATGTTAAGTATTGTTAAGTATTGAGAAAAATAACTAAAGATTTGTTAAGCATTTTCTAAATGTTTTGCATCATATGGAACTAAAGTTAAAATTTATATAAACAAATATAATTTGAATTCTGAATAAGGTCAACCACGTAAGTAGTTTCTCGAGTGAAGGAAAAAGACAAGTTTTTAGAAGAGAATTGTGCTCCTCAATATACAGTAAATTTCGTAAAAGAATTTAAATATTCAAAATTGATAATTAATTCAATATAAAATATATGGTGCAGACTAGAGACAATAACATTAAGTTTATGGGAAGCCATCCCACAAAACGAAGGAAGTTTATTATAAATGAAAGAAAATAATAAAGCAACTATAGCATTTTTCAACACGAGATCAACATTTTATCTAGATGATAATTAAAACCATGAAATATTTTTACATACTTCGTATTTACAAAAAAATATATATAAATACGTTAATGAAATAAAAAATTATAGTTGTCACACAACTACGATCATCAGCCACAACAAGAATGCTACTAAATCCTTATCGCAATGAAACAATAGAGATGAAAGCATCATAAACTGTTTAATTTATTTAACAATAGAGATGAAAGCATCATAAACTGTTTAATTTATTTATCAACTAGATGACACTAACGTTTATTGAAGTCATTATTACATAAAAATACATAAATAAATTTACATGATTAAAAAATAAGTGAAAAAAATTTTCAATTAATTTTTTCAATTCCAAAATTGAAATTGAGTAAAGTTATTAAAAATTGATTGCAACTAACAATTTAAATTTATTACAAAAAATGATATTAAACATGTTCATCAACAAGTCGAAAAAAATAACAACAAAGAGAAAATGTAATATATGTAGATAGACAAGCAAATCGAAAATTCAACTAAGATCATCGTTGAGCAATTAATAAAACACAAAGAAACACTTTTCATAAAATTCAATTGTTTCATTAAAATTTAGGCAAATATTAATAATTAAGTAACAACATAATCAAAATAACACTAAAATATAAAAATAATATCAGTATTAGTAAAATTTTGTAACATCCCGACAATCGAAAAGTCCACGTGAACCACATGCATGCAAATTATTTAATTCTTTGGTATTTTATTAAATTCTTTTAAAGTATAAAATGTATTTTTATTACACGATTAATTTTTATTAATTAATATAAGATGTTTTAAAGGTATTTTTCAAGAAATGAGATTTTATTGGGTATTTTGACCCGCATGATTTTATTTTACCGGTACGCAAATTTTATCAAATCGGGGACTTTTTGAGGGTTCGACTAATATTTTCAAAATCTTTCCAACACGAAATATTTTTCGAGAGTATGTTTGGATTCAATGACCCTACTTTTAAATTTATTGGACTTAAAATTCTCTTTAATTTTTAAAAGACCATTTAAGACCCATTATATTATTATTTAATTAACTAATAATATCCTAGGCTCCACTAAACTTAATACCCTTCCCCCAACAGCCGACACACCCTATCACACATCAACTCCTCTCATTTTCAGCATCATTTCTCCACCAAGCTTTCGGTTTTCTCTTATCTTTGCAAAGGAAAAATTCTACCGGGTTCTCTCGTCTTGTTCTTGCGCTTCAATCATCAAAGGCACGCATGTATCACCCTTTTCTCTTCATACACGCTGATAGTATGCTGATATTTTATTCAAATGCATGTAGTATTTCGATCTAGTTCTGTATCACCTTTCTATGCAAGATTTTTGCCATGTATAGCATCATTGTGTTAACCATTCACGTTTCCTTCATGCTGTGTGCAAGGGGCTGCGTTTTTTTGGTTGCAAGGGGGCTGTGCAAGTCGTGTATTCTGATGTCTAAGTGCTGGGGTTTCTGGCTGCCAAGCTCGAGGGGAACTCTTCGGGTCTAGTATGGGTGAGCGTTTGAGGATAAGATCGAGGGATTTGGATGGGTTGCTGTGCATGGCTCGAAACCATCCTTGAAGCCGACCCTCTTGGGTCAGTGGAAGGGGCTGTGAAGGGGCTGAGCACAGCTGGTCGCGTTCCATAGGCAGATCAAAGGAGATAATGGAGGGGACTCGGGTAGCTTGTTCTTGAAAGGGGGACGTAGGGTGCTTGTGTGAGGCGGCGGCTTCTTGGGCAGTAAGTTAGCTAGAGTTGGTGCAAGAGGGCTTGGTGGGTTCGGTCTTGAGTTCAGCAGGGGTGGTTGGGTAATTGACCATTTAGTTTGTAAGATGGAACCGATAGAATAAAGATTAGTGGCAGGATTTTTCCAAATGAGGGTTGCTGGATTTTTCAACCACGGTCCAGGGTCATTTTCGAAAGTTTAGAGGTCTGATTTTTGAGGTTTTAGGGCCTTTGAAATGTATAATAAGTATGGTAAGAAGTTGGGAAATAGTTGGTTAAGTTTCGGTTTGTTTCGGGTTAAAACCGGAACTCCGGTCTAAGTTTTAAAACAATTTGGTTAAGTTATGAAATGGATTCGATTTTACGTCTAGGGATGTTTTTAAATATGTTTTGGGACATTTTTAGGAGTTTGGTAAGTTTCGGATCAAAATGATGAGTTTTGGATTTATCTGGGATTTAATCGCCATACGAAGCATTAATTAAAGAATTAATTGAAAAGCCTAGATTAAGCTTAATAAAATTATGGAGAATTATTTTTAAGCTCAAATAATTATTGGAAGTCTAAGTTTTTAATTTGAAAATTTTATGTTAAGGTTTGGTTTAATTCGGGATTAAAACGCAGTAATATGTTATAGTTAAAGATTAATTTAGAAGTCATCGATTTAAGCCAAATAAAAATATGGGAAGATTCATGTATGCTTAAATAATTATTTGGGACATGCTAGAGTCAATGGAATTAAGAAAATGTCAAAAACGTGAAATTAAAAGTCCAGGGGTTAAACGATAATTTTTGGGTTCGAGGGGCAAAAATGTCATTTTGCACCCGGAGTGAGATTTTGGTCCTGGCAGCGCCCTGAGCACAAATTCATGATATTTTAAATGTTCATGCATCATGTTTACGATTTTTACGCAATTATGATAAATACGGTGCATGCTTGGTTTAAATGAAAAATTATGTATATGCATGCTTTTATTAAGTGATGATGAATACGATGACACGTTTTGAAGGAAGTGATTTAGTTGTGACTAACACGATGATATGATTGGAGATATCGTGAGAAAAAAGGCCCCAGAGGGAGCCCGTTTACGGGAGAAGGCCCCAGAGGGAGCCCGACGATCGTATTTCCATTGACATGATATGATAGGCCCGGGCTCAGTGGGCGGGTAATGTCGTCGCTGATGACCCTCGCCGCCGGGTACCGCGGTTACACGTAGATGGATCCATCGACTGACATGATGACATGATGATACGAAAGTCACAGCTAATGAACGGAATTCAAATTAAGATTTTAACACGTGTATGTTGATACGATGATACATGCTATGATTATTATCATGTTTTGAAAGGATACGACACGTTTACGTATATGATAACATGAGATGACATGTTTTGACACGTATATGATGATATGAGATGACATGATTTGACACGACATGATTTTATACGACATGTTTATGTTCATGTTTTAAAGTTCATGAAAGGTATGTTGGCATTATGATTTTACTCAACACGTTTACGTTATGCTTTTAAGTTCATGAAAGATATGTTGAGTATGATATTTTTCACTGCTGCGTGCTATGTATATGTACTTGTTATTCCTGGTACAGGCGTGTTGAGTCTTTAGACTCACTAGGTGTGTGTGATGCAGGTGATCTAAATGGTGAGGAGACCTGGAGGTGCCGAACTCTGAGTAGGCGGCAGACTTGGTGGAGTGACACGACCCGAGGACCACATGTTTTCTGCATTACGATTTATGAGATTGAGAGGAGATGAATATTTTTATATGTTGACGATTTTAAGAATTTTATACGTTTATGTTTACGTATGATAAAAAAAAAATGTTTCCGCATTTTTAAAAATGAGCGAGACGTTACAAATTTTATGTACAAATCATCATGACTCCAAATTTAAAATTACAAATAAAATTAGTGGGGTTAGAGTCTTACTCGCTGTCCAATTAGTCATGCTTGGACTCCGTCGAAAAGGCAGATAATTCTTGTTTTCCGATCGGCTCCGCTGTACTTGTTCTGCTATTGATGAAAATATTCATTTTCTAGCTCAATCATTTCTGTTGGAACATTTCATGTTCGCAGTCTTGATTTTGATGTTAAAAAAATTTGATATTTTGTTTCTAATGATTTACCGTAATGCGCGGGAAGCTGAAACTGATCAGAATTCGAACTGATCAGTTAAACGAGCCGAAACTGAAGCTATCGAGATGCTAACTGAAAACATCAACTTACAGAACCCAGCTGACCAGTTCAACTGACGAGTCAAGTGATTTCACCAGCCCAACTGAAGATCAGTTCAAATGACCAGTTAGGAACATCAATTTGGAATCAATCAGTTGCAGATCAAGACAAGTTATCTTAATGGATTTTAGCTACACACAAGGGTACAAAAGCATCTGTACTATCAAAGGTACAATAATGGACGTTGCAGGAAAGATAAAAGCCGAGAGATTCCTGGAGACATGTCAGTAAAGTCAAGACACATATATCAAGGAATGCATTTAAGCTGCAACGATCACTTGTGATGAATCTTGGAGTACGGTCTCAATGCCTCTATAAATGCAAGCTCAAGACCATCAGCAAACAGAGTTAACATAAGTGTGAAAAACAAAGAGGGCACGCATATTGCATAACAGCTTACAAGAAGCAATCATCCCAGAGGGAACACTTCATCGTATTATCAGCTTAGATTAGAAGCACAATTCCCTCAGTGTGTGAGAACACTTTCGTGTAGTTTTCAGATATCAGTTTTCACACACTCACACTCACCACCACTCAAATACAGTCTTGCACAAAGATAATAAACTTGTGTATGTAGTCTTTGACACACAGATGTTAAACAAGTGTTGGCTGAAAGGTGATGCCTTCAGTCTAGACTAGGAGTTCAGTTAGAAAGTCGGTAAGTCTTAAGCTGGGTGGGTTATTACACTTGTTGTAATTAATCAAAGTCTTAGATGTATCCGAACATCCATAAACATATCTTGTGTTATTTTTGTTAAAATGCTTGTTTTTGCTCTTAACTGATTTGATCAGTTCAGCTGATATCAGTTCAGTTCTACATATGACTGAACTGATATAAGCCAGAACTGATCCCATGTAGTTTTCAGTTACTCAGATGCACAGGATACAAAACATATCGGTGTTCCTTAACGAATGATTATTTCGAGTGTCTTCCGCTTGGTTTGAAAAAACCAAACTCGATTTAATTAATCGGTGTACACATTCTTAGAACACGAGCTATTGCAGCTCTTGGATAATATTTTGTTTGAAGCACCTCACGGTGTCCAACAAGCGATCCTTTAATTGGTATCAGAGCTAGCTGTTCTATGAAGGATATTTGAAAAATGATATTTTAAAATATGTTTCAAAATGTTATTTAAAATGGATTTAAAAATCCTCTTAAATATTTTATGCGTTTGCCATGAGAAGAGAAAAGGTTCTTGGCTCTGCAATTAACATTGTAGCCACTTCTTTCGACTCATTAACTTTGTTGTTTTAAGCAGCTTGCAGGGTTTTGAATTCAACTGACAGCAGAACAACTAAATTGTTCTGTGGACAAGATTTCAGTTTGTTAGACTTACTTTAATTGTGGTGATAAGAGTCAAAACCAGTAGGTGTTGATAGTAAAAATAGAGAAAAATATAAATAGCAGAAGCACTCGTATCGCTAAAACAGAAGCAGTATTTATCGAGTTTTTCTTAGCTAAACTTAACGTAGCAAAAGCAGAACGTAGCTAAATCAGAAGCAGAACATAACGTCTTTCCTTTGATCGTTACAAGTCTTCATGTTACCGTTACCTCTGATAGTACGAGTATTAATTGCACCATTTAATGCTATATGAAGACATTTAACACGCCTTACTAGTTTTGGTATAAAACAAAAACTGATTATTCTTAAGCTTTCTGCATGTCCCTTTTGCGGTGATAAAGCTAATTCACTCAGAGTCAAAGAAGCCGTTTTGTTTATAAAGGTTGGATTCAAGGTTTTGATATATTAAAGGATCAATCTAATATAGACGACAACGATTATTATTAAAAGGAACACATTCTCTCTCTATCATTCCAGCGTTGTTTTGAGGAATCAAGAACTACTCTTTATCTTCAAGCTCAATATACAGAAAAGCAGCACACTCTTTATAGCAGATATCTGATCCTCGGAGATCGTTTTGTGCTGCTGTTTCTTTATCTCTTCACAAGATATTCACCTTATTACTTCTTACAAAGAAGAGTTTGTAATATGGAAAAGAGTCTTTTCCAGAACATTGTTGTATTCATTATATCGTGTTGTGAAACTAAGAATTTCAGTAGGCGAAGGGTAAGTCCTATTGAAGTGGGTGTGTACAAGAGTTGTATTGTAAAAAACAAAGTCTTTTAGTAATACCTTCTGAAAACAGAAGAAGGAGAGACGTAGAATATTTTGTCTTCGAACTTCCAGAAACAACTATTGTCTACTGCCTACTGTTTTATTGTTTTCACTTCAAACCATCAGATCGTTTCCGCACAAGTTATTGTGATCTGCTGGAAATATATTCGAACAAAGTAAGCTATAATCTCTAACAAGATTCTAGCACCTTTGCAAATACGTCAAAGAAAGGAACGAGTTTATTCATCCCCCTCTAAACTCTAAATCGATCCCCAACAAGTGGTATCAGAGCAGGTTATTCTTGTTCTGAAAATCTACAACAGAAATGACACATTTCAGCAAAGTCCCTATGTTATCAAAGGAGGATTTTGATGATTGAAAGATTAAGATGCAAGCCCATCTTGCAGCCCAAGACGATGATATGTGGTTTGTCATCACAGATGGTCCCTTGAAAATTCTAAAGCCTAATATAGCTATTGCTGATACTGAAGTTGCACCACAAATGGTTGAAAAGCAAAGAAATGAATGGACAAGCGAGGACAAGAACAAAGAAAATCTAGACAATGTTGCTAAGGATATTCTTTACAAAACACTTGACAAGAATACATTCAGCAAAATCAAAATGTGTCCTACAGCAAAAGAGATCTGGGAGAAACTCATCCAAATTTGTGAAGGAATTGAACAGACAAAGGAAAACAAGCTGTCCGTGGCAATGTAAAAGTTTGAAAATCTTAAGATGAAAGCTGGAGAAACTCTAAGCGAATTTGATGATTGATTCAGCAGCTTAGAAAATGAACTAGCAGCTTTGGGAAAGGAACTTGGCAATAGAGAAGTGACACTCAAAGTGATGAGAGCTTTACCCAGGGAATGAGATGTTAAAACAATGGCTATGAGAGTCTCAAAAGATCTGGACAAATTGGAGCTACATGACTTGTTTGCGGATTTGAAAGCTTATGAGTTTGAATTGGAAGTAAGAAGTGGAGAAGAGCCCTTGTCGAATCCACCTACCAAGGCTCTGGTCGGGTGACCTAAACCCTGGTCGAGGAAGATGAACCTTGGTCGAGCGTGATGACCTTGGTCGGGCGAGGTGAACCCTGGTCAGGCGAGATGACTCTGGTCTGGTGACTGAACCCTAATCGGGTGACATGAACTTTGGTCGAGGAAGATGAACTCTGCTCGGGCGAGATGACCCTGATCGGGTGACCTGAACCTTGGTTGGCCAAAATGAACCCTAGTCAGGTGAGATGACCCTAGTCGGGTGATCTGGACCCTGTTTAGATGAGATGAACCCTGATCGGGTGACCTGAACCCTGACTGAGGTAGATGAACCTTGGTCGGACGAGATGAACCCTGGTCGGACGATATGAACCTTGATCGGGTGATCTGAATCTTGGTTGAAAAAGAAGAACCCTAGTGAGGCAAGATGACCCTGGTCAAGTGACATGAATCCTGGCTAACTTCTAGATGTGATCTACTCAGTTTTTAGGGAGAAACTTGGAATCTGATCATGCTTTGCTCCTTTCTTCTTACTCGAGTCCAAGGATGACCCGGACATTTTCATGGCATCACTACTATCTTTTTAAATACTGGGGTTACTCACTGTCCGATTAGTCATGCTTGGACTC
The DNA here is from genome assembly GCF_025594145.1 of Primulina tabacum. Taxonomy (NCBI): domain Eukaryota; kingdom Viridiplantae; phylum Streptophyta; class Magnoliopsida; order Lamiales; family Gesneriaceae; genus Primulina; species Primulina tabacum. The sequence goes on along the minus strand of NC_134565.1, from coordinate 4,880,218 downwards.
CGTCGAGAATATAGTTAATTCTTGTTTTACGATCGACTCTTACAAATAAAAAAGAGCAATTTGAAGAGGATGATGTTCTCTCTGCAGACATGGAAGACTTATCCAATCTAGACAAGACCATTGATCTTTCTTTGATGATGATCCGACTCTAGGTCTTAGCCCCTCCACTGTACTTGTTCAGTTAGTTATGAAAATATTCATTTTATGGCTCAATAATTTCTCTCTGTAGACATGGAAGACTTCTCCAATATAGACAAGACCATTGACTCTTTCTTGAATTTTCGCTAGTTAATCGGTCTAGCAGGGCGATCTTGATCACTGATCGAAGACTAGTTAGCCCCAACACTTTGTAAAATTTTCTAAGAGTTGAAAAGTAACATGGCCCTGATGCCTTTCGGGCTTTATTAATAAGGTGACGATGCCTCATGTCTCCTGGGCTTAGACAAAGTGTCGGGCCCTTATGTCTCGCGGGCTAAAAATAAAGTGTCGTGGCATTACTTCTTCTAAGCTTAGATAATGTGTTGGGGCCTCATGTCTCCCAGGCTTAGATAAAATGTCGGAGCCTCATGCCTCCGGAGCTTAAGCTAAGGTGTCGGGGCTTCATGTCCCCCGGGCTTAGATAAAATGTCGGGTCTCATGCCTCCAAGGCGTAGAATAAGGTCCTAGGGTCTCATGTCACCCGAGCTGAGATAAAGTGTTGGGGCCTCATGTATCTCGGTCTTAGATAAAGTGTTGGAACATCATGCCTCATGGGCTTAAAATAAGGTGTCGAAGCCTCTTTACTCTCGGATTTTGGTAAGGTACTCGGGCCTCATGGCTCCCGCGCTTAGAATATGGTGCCGGAGCCTCATGTCTCCCGGGCTTAGATAAGGTGCTGTGACTCATGTCTCTCGCGCTGAGAATAAAGTGTCGGAGCCTCATGTCATTCGGGCTTAGATAACGTGCCAGGGCATCATATATCTCAGGCTTAGATAAAGTGTCGGGATCTCATGCCTCTCAAACTTAGAAATATTCTGGGGCCACATGTCTCCAGAGCTTAGATAAAAAGTCAGGGCCTCATGCCTCCCGGACTTAGACTAAGGTGTCAGGACCTCATTGATCTCGGGCTTAGATAAGGTGTCGGGGACTCGTGTCTCTTGGGATTAGAATAAGGTAATGGAGCCTCATTTCTCCGGGGTTTAGATAAAGTGTCCAGGCCTCATCTTTCCCAGGCTTAGAATAAGGTTTCGGGACCTCATGTCTCCGGGTTTATATTTCAATGAAATCGTATCTATGTCTATAGATCGGATTTTCCACATAAGATGATGATGATGATTTCCGGGTAGATTGGGTAAGCTAGGTAAGCAATCTAATGAGCAGAGAAGTGTACTTTCCATGTGAAGATTTTTGACTTTGTGAGATGAGCCTGGCCTAGCTTGATAGGACGAGTCCGAGTGGACTGGCTTTGTGGAATGAGCCTGACCTGGCCTGATGGGATGAGCACGGGTGTCTTTCGTGGTGAGATGAGCCCTAGTGTCCTGTAGGATGGGTCTGGCTTAGCCTTATTGGATGAGCTTGGGTGACCTTTCCTGGCTTGGCCTGGTGAGATGGGCCTGGTTGGCCTGACCTGACCTGGTGGGATAGGCTTGGTCTAATCTGATGGGATGAGCCGAGGTGACCTAGCCTGACAAGGTGAGATGAGCATGGATAACCCGGCCTGATAGACGAGTTCGGGTGGCCTGGTGGGATGAGTCCTGCTTGGCCTGATGTGGTGAGCTTGGGTCAGACGATATGTACACACACAATAATAAAATGTCCAGAGGGCGTCAGAAAGGTTTCCAATGTGGTCACCCCGACACTCAAGTCAGTACATTGTTCACTAGGTAGAGAGAGAATTTATTGAATGAAATATCTCATGAAACAAATGAATGAGCAAATCTGGGTATTTATAGGGGAGAATATGATATCGATTATGGTGTCTGAATACTGTTTCTTATTAGACATATACCCATACCTTGTCCTTTGTCAGCAAGCTTTGCGGCCCATACTGTTCTGGTCTTGTCAAGGGTATTAATTGTCAAGCTAATGATTTCGAGGCATGGTGACCCATATTGGCGGGCACGTCTCCTTACGATCGGCCCAAGTGGGAAGGAACCCGATCTCGAAAGATCTTTCCCTGTGATTAAGTGAGATGAACCCTGGTCGGACGAGATGAACCCTGGTCGAGGGAGATGAACTTTGGTCGGGTGACATGAACCATGAAAGATGAATTTTGGCGGGCGAGATGACCCTAGTCGGGTGACCTGAACCCTGGTCGGGCTAGACGAACCCTGACCGGGTGACCTAAACCCTAGTCAAAGAAGACGACCCTGGTAAGGCGAGAAGACCTGGTCGGGTTCATCATTATCATTATGATGTTTATTATGGCTATTGAGCAAAGTTGTAGTTTGTATACGATTATATATGATTGTTGATAAAGTTTTTAATATTGTACTTGGGCCTCTGGCTCCCGGACTTAGAATATGGAGCAAGAGCCTCATGTCTCCCAAGCTTAGATAAGGTGTCAGTTACTCATTTATCCCGAGCTTTGAAAAAAATGTCGGAGTCTCATGTCTCCCGGGCTTAGATAACGTGTCGGGGCCTCATATCTCGTGGGTTTAATAAAGTGTCGTGACCTCATGCCTCCCGAACTTAGAAGGATTCTGGGGCCAAATGTCTCCCGAGCTTAGATAAAATGTTGGGGCCTCATGCCTCCCGGGCTTACACTAAGGTGTAGGGAGCTCATTCCTCCCGAGCTTAGATAAGGTGTCAGAGCTCATGTCTCTTGGGTTTAGAATAAGGTGATGGAGCCTCATTTCTCCTAGGCTTAGATAAGGTGTCGGGGCCTCATGTCTCAGGCTTAGAATAAGGTGTTCGGGCCTCATCTCTTTGGGCTTATATTTGAATGAAAATCGTATCTACGTCTATAGATCGATTTTCCTTATACGATGCTAAAGATGATGTCCGGATAGATTAGGTGAGTTGAGCGACAATCTAGTGAGCAAAGAAGTGTACTTTGTATATGAAGATTTTTGACTTGATGAGATGAGTCTGGCCTAGCCTGATGGGACGAGCTCGGGTGGTCTGGCTTTGTAAGATGGGCCTGACCTGGCATGATGAGATGAGCTTGGGTGTTTGGAATGGTGAGATGAGCCCGAGTTTCCTGTAGGATGGGTCTGGCTTGGCCTGATGGGATGAGCTTGTGTGGCCTGACCTGGCCTGGTGAGATGTGCCATGATGGACTGACCTGGCTTGGTGGGATAGGCTTGGTCTGATATGATGGGATGAGCCGAGGTGACCTGGCCATGCAAGGTGAGATGAGACTGGATGACCAGGCTTGATGAGATGAGCCCGGGTGGCTGGTGGGATGGGTCTTGCTTGGCCTGATGGGGTGAGCTCGGGTCAGAAAATCTGTACACACTCAACAATAAAATGTCAGTAGGGCGTCGGAAGGGTTTTCAATGTGTTCACTCCGCGCTCAAGTCAGTACTGGGTTCACTAGGTAGAGAGAGAATTTATTAAATACAATATAATGCAATATCTCCTGTAACAAAGTAATGAGAAAACCTGGGTAATTATAGGAAAGAATATGACCTCGATTATGGTGTCTGGACACTGTTTTTTATTAGACATCTGCCCACACCCTGTCCTTTGTCAGTAGGCATGGCGACCCATACTATTCTGATCTTGTCAAGGGTATTGATTGTCAAGCTAATGATTTCGAGGAATGGTGACCAATACTGACAGGCCCGTCTCCTTGCGATCGGCCCAAGTGGGAAAGAACCCAATCTAGAAAGATCTTTCCTTTTGAATAGGTGAGATGAACCCTGGTCGAGGAGATGAACTCTGGTCGGGTGACCTGAACCATTGTTGGGGAAGATGAATCTTGATCGAGCGAGATGGCCCCTGGTCAGGTGAACTAAACCTAGGTCGATCGAGGCGAGATGACCCTGGTCAAGTGACCCGAACCCTGGTCGAGCTAGATGAACCTTGGTCGGGTGACATGAACCTTGATCGAAAAAGATGACCCTGGTCAGGCGAGAAGACCCTGGTCAGATTCATCATGATCATGTTTATAATGGCTATTGAGCAAAGTTGTAGTCTGTATATGATAACGAAAATACATTGAATGTTAATAAACTGTAGCGGTCAAATCCAATATAAATATCAATGTTAACTTAGATGCAATGAAATTAGACTGTGTTTGGACAAACATGTTTTTTTCTTTTCCGTTAGATTAATTAATTTCTGATTTAGTTCTAATTATATTGCTCTTTAACACCATTCGTTCATAATTTTGTGTATGGTTCTGCTTTATTGGGAAGTTATAAATATTGATATTTAACATTCCATTAGATAATATAAGTAAAACAAGTATCCCTTAAATATATATATATATATATATATATATATATATATATAATCGTTGATAAAGTTTTTAATATTGTATGTAATTTACACCCACTAATTGTTTGACAATTTTTTATAATATTTTATTTATATAAGTGTTACGTTTTGACAAATACAATAAATGTCACTGAAATTAATTCGATAATGAACCAATAATTAAAAAATTGATAATAAAAATAATAACAATAATAATAAAAATAATTTAAATAAAAATAAAATTTGAGTAAAAAAATGTATAAAATCTTGTAAAAAAAACAATGTATCAAACGATACAAATTCACTAAACAAAAATACATAACACTTTTATATTAAATAAATGTCACTGAAATTAATTCGATAATGAATTAATAATTACAAAATTGATAATAACAATAATAACAATAATAAATTAAATAAAAATAAAATTTGAGTAAAAAATATGTATAAAATCTTGTAAAAAAAATTATTAAACGATACAAATTCACTAAACAAAATACATAACACTTTTATATTAAATAAATGTCACTGAAATTAATTCGATAATGAACCAATAATTACAAAATTTATAAAAAAAAATAATAATTATAATAATAAAAATAAAATTTGAGTAAAAAAATGGATAAAATCTTGTAAAAAAAAAAAAACAATGTATCAAACGATACAAATTCACTAAACAAAATACATAACACTTTTACATTAATTCATTATTAAATTTAACTTTGATGCAATGAAATTAGACTGTGTTTGGACAAACATGTTTTTTTTTCTTTTCCAATAGATTAATTAATTTCTGATTTAGTTCTAACTATATTGCTATTTAACATCATTCGTTCATAATTTTGTGTATGGTTCTGCTTTATTGGGAAGTTATAAATTTTGATATTTAACATTCGATTAGATAATATAAGTAAAACATGTATCCTTTAAATATATATATATATATATATATATATATATAATTGTTGATAAAGTTTTTAATAATGTATGTAATTTACACCCACCAATTATCTGACAACTTTTTATAGTGTTTTATTTATAAAAGTGTTATGTTTTGACAAATACAATAAATCTCACTTAAATTAATTAGATAATGAACTAATAATTACAAAATTGATAATACAATAATAACATTAATAATAGTAAAATAAAATTTGACTAAAAAATTGTAAAAAATCTTGTTTTAAAAAAAATGTATCAAACGATACAAATTCACTAACACAAAATACGTAACACTTTTATATTAATTAATCATTAAATTTAATTTAATCATTTAAGAAGAAAAAATCTCAATATCTAATCAGATAACTAAACGGAAATCGATGTTCATTAATGCCGCATAATCAGATATCTATATACTATATAAATATCTCAACCGTTTGAAAATTTTTAGACCAACTTCAAATTCATTATCATCTAAATATTTATTTTTAAAATCAAATGTGTACAATAATGGAAAAAGACAATTATATATCAATAAGTTTGTTGAAAGAAAATCAAAAGGATTTAAAGATACAAGTAATAATACTTTGACAAAGAAATCATATTGGACAAAACAGAATTCAAAATTGATTCGAAAATTCATAGTAGCTGATGATAAGGTAATAATCATAACTTTACATAGATAAAAAAAAGTAATGCGATTGAATTCATAAATTGAAAACATTATAATGATAAATGAACGTTTTATATATATGTAGGGACAAATGATACATTGTCTTCTATTTTCACACATCATCGACAAATTCCAAAATCAATTGCTCAGAAGATATCAAATGTTTGAAATAAATGTGAGAAAAATAACTAAAAATTACCCAAAATGTCAATGAAGACGTTGAACTAGTCATTCATACGAATATTATATGAAAATTTAATTTCAAATCATTTGCAGAAGGATAAAGACAAGGTTAAGTATTGAGAAAAATAACTAAAGATTTGTTAAGCATTTTCTAAATGTTTTGCATCATATGGAACTAAAGTTAAAATTTATATAAACAGATATAATTTGAATTCTGAATAAGGTCAACCACGTAAGTAGTTTCTCGAGTGAAGGAAAAAGACAAGTTTTTAGAAGAGAAATTGTGCTCCTCAATATACAGTAAATTTCGTAAAAGAATTAAATATTCAAAATTGATAATTAATTCAATATAAAATATATGGTGCAGACTAGACAATAACATTAAGTTTACGGGAAGCTATCCCACAAAACGAAGGAAGTTTATTATAAATGAAAGAAAATAATAATGCAACTATAGCATTTTTCAACACGAGATCAACATTTTATCTAGATGATAATTAAAACCATGAAATATTTTACATACTTCGTATTTACAAAAAAATATATATAAATACGTTAATGAAATAAAAAATTATAGTTGTCACACAACTACGATCATCAGCCACAACAAGAATGCTACTAAATCCTTATCGCAATGAAACAATAGAGATGAAAGCATCATAAACTGTTTAATTTATTTATCAACTAACTAGATGACACTAACGTTTATTGAAGTCATTATTACATAAAAATACATAAATAAATTTACATGATTAAAAAATAAGAGAAAAAAATTTTCAATTAATTTTTTCAATTCCGAAATTGAAATTGAGTAAAGTTATTAAAAATTGATTGCAACTAACAATTTAAATTTATTACAAAAAATGATATTAAACATGTTCATCAACAAGTCGAAAAAAATAACAACAAAGAGAAAATGTAATATATGTAGATAGACAAGCAAATCGAAAATTCAACTAAGATCATCGTTGAGCAATTAATAAAACACAAAGAAACACTTTTCATAAAATTCAATTGTTTCGTTAAAATTTAGGCAAATATCAATAACTAAGTAACAACATAATCAAAATAACACTAAAATATAAAAATAATATCAGTATTAGTAAAATTTTATGTACAAATCATCATGACTCCAAATTTAAAATTACAAATAAAATTAAATATTAATTTCTTATCTTAATATAATTGCAGAATATTCTCTACTACTTTGAAGAAAAGATATCAAAAGTGGAAAACAAAACAAAATCGTGGTACGAGACATACAACAATTATATGAAAGTTTAATCAAAACAACTAATGGAGACAGTTGCCCAAAGTGTTTGGACATCAAAATCAATATAATTCTAAGGATATCATAATGAATAATACATAGAGTTCAATTAAAAAACCTAAACAATAATAATATTAACAGTAATATATTTTGTAGATATCATTTGACATTATCAGTCCAAGAAAATGAGCATATTACAAAAGTAACGTTGCTTGAAGATACTACTACAATGTTAGTTAGATACCAGTCAAGGATTTCATCCAAAAGGTAACAAATTATCCCATTTTTAAAATTTAAAAATATTTATTTTGTTTTTATAAATCATGATAATTCATTTAAAATAATTAAACAAAATAATAAAGTGCATTTAATCAGAGCCAAACATTCAAAATGACTACTTGAACAACTTGAAGAAACACAAACACAAAAATACAAATTTATATTTAGATTAACCAGATATAGTGAAGATCAAAAGGATGACCAATCAGTTATAATACATGCACTGCAGAAAACAAAAGGTGTAGTAGAAGAAAAAGATGAATCAAAGAAAATGTAGAAAACGACAGTCAAGGGAATACAAGAACGAAAAATGAAAGACACATGAAAACCCAATGAACACAAAATTTAAAGTATCTCTTATGTAATCGGATATTGTTAAGACAAAACCATTGATTATATCATGTAAATTAAGAAATCGATAATAATATCTTGGATATGGCCAAGTATAATCATATATTTTTTCATAAGTATTTTGGCATTGAATCAAATATCTGCAAGTTAATTAATGAGAAAAAATTCATTAACTAGAGCATATATTCAATAGATAGTAGAAACAAATAGCGCTAGTTTGAAAATGAGGCCATGTAGTTCAGCTAAGTAGGCTTCATTTGTCAGCACTGAAATAAATTGTAGCCATCAGAAGACACCACAATTGGCTTTTCACCTTCAGACTCACTTCGACATTGCGAATTCTAAATCCCATAATGCTCGGTCGGGGCGCTACTGTTACTACTGGAGAAGCTGGATAAACCACAGATGGTAAAGGCAGAACAAAGAATAAGATAGCAAAATTTATAAATCTGAATAAGTTGAGGGGGAGTTTCTTGAAGGTTAGAAAATTTGCAGACCCGCAACTGTTGAATTTGGTCTTGGCCCAAGGGAAACTTGAGCACCAGGGGAAGTAGATGGCAAGGAAGCTCCTTGAAACAAAAACCAAATTAGTCAAGTATCAAAATAATGCTTATAAAAGTCGCTTGCTGGTTTTTCTTGCTTCATTCTTTACATTTTTCATTCTAATATTGTATGCCACCTTTTTAAGCATCAATTATCTATTTTTTTTCTTAAGTTTAGGAAAATAAATGTTGCATTAGACGTTTGGTTTTTTATTCCATTCATGTAAGAAAAAAAGAGAATGGAATTAAATAATTTGATTATGAACTGGGCATTGAATTAAAAGCAATCCAAAATCTTAGATTTCAAGATGGTGCTGCATCTTCTTTTCTGTAAATGCGAATGGACTGTATGGTCCTTCATTTATAGGAAGGAATTAAATAATAGTTTAACATACATACCTCCGCAAATAGAAGGGTCTATTTGGAGATTGCACAGCTGAGGCAACTCTAGAGCAAGCGTTGTGTTGATAGGAAACGAACTCAAGGCAGACGGGTCATTGAGGAATGGACAAAGGCAAGTTAGGCTTCTGGCCGTAGAGTTGGTTAAGACTATCACAACATGACTGCACTGGTGAAGCTGCCACGCCTTGCATGAACGGCGCACATGGGGCTAAACTTAGCAAATTCGGCCCACACTCAGCAATTGTGTTATGGGCAATGGTCTTTAGGGAAACACAATGGAGAAACACAAGAAAGAGCGATATGGGGAGAAGAGGGAGATGAAAAGGCATTGCACAAGTTAGGTCGGTAACGCAAGTTTTTCTTGTGAGTTTTGAGGCGAATTCGCCATTGATTTTCATGTTAGCTAAATAGACGAAGAGTGCATTAGTTGGGCATGAACTGCAGAGCCATGCAATAGGTGCATGATCTCTTGACACACTTTTGTATGACCTCTCTCAAGCTACTGTCTAGGTTTCACTACTTTTTTTCATTTATCTGTTGTGTCTATCATTCATATTTTTTGGTAAAGAAAATTGTGGGATATGAAGTTTAGCAAAACCAGACAGCTCATTTAAGTATCGGTAGAAATATTCATTCAGAATTTGTGTATCATAGATAAAGATTTGTCATGCGTATTGATTATGAGAAGTTAAAAAAATCGCAACTCGTTAAATTTGATACAACTTGTAGATAATTAAGAATATTACGAAAAATGATACAAAGATTGTCACAAAAAATTTGGATTCTTAAACCATACACATGTGTGATTTGATGAGGTTCTATTTCCACCTCAACTATTGTATTCTACTTCTTGCTACACCAATAAAACCTCTTTTTTCCTAATTAGTTGTTATTTCTTTGTTAGCCTTTATAAAATCTTCCTATTTTTTAGAGATTTTTAAAAAAAAATTGTTCCATTAAATATTAATAGTCATCAATGACTTAAAATATTTAAATTTTGAATATTATACATAAAGATATTCATATTTTTAATGTAATAAGAAGATCATCTGAAATAAATAATTGTTGTCATAGAACCTTTTATTCTGATACATAAACTGGCCATAGATAGATGAACAAATCATAATTCTTTTCTATTCTTTATAATTTATTTTGATTATCACCACTTTTAAGAATCATTAAATCCTATAAACAATAGATCATTTCGTCCAAGTTTCAAAAAAAAAATTTTGTGGGCATAGACTTCTGGGTTTCTGGGAGACTCAATTTTATGCTTTGGATCTACTGCTTGATGTATTAAGAAATAACATTTTAATATATTTTGATCTTTTAAATTATTGTTTATTATGCAAAAGATTTTAAAATATGATTTTTAAATTTTTGATTATGTTAAGATATGGTTTTACGTAAGAGTTTAAATCTAATAAAATAGTCATCAAGTAAATATAATAATATCTTATGAGCCAAACTTTGAAAAAAAAATGTAAACCAAATAATTTTTTAAAACCGATCAAACATTCTTTAAGATATAAACAAATCACATCATGTTTATCTTTAATTTATCTCCAAATTCGAATAGAATGCTTTTTATATATCTCTCTATATATATATATATTCCTCTATTGATTTTTCTTTCTCTCACGAACTTGGCCTAGATAAAAAACTTAGTTTCAACATGCAGCAGCAGACGATGATTAATCCGGTCACGGTGGGGCTTCGTTTCAATCCCACAGACACAGAACTCATGCTCCTTCTAAACAAGAAGATCAATAACCAGCCACTCACATGCGACTATATCCGCACCGTAGATGTTTACAAGTATAATCCGTGGGAGTTGGCCGGTACTTTCTTCTTTCTTCAGTCTGTATTGGATTAGATTATAAAATAGATTTGTGATATATTGTGTGGTGTGTGCATGATCGTGATCAGTGGGTGGATTGTAGAAATTTTGTTAGAATTAAGGAGGGCGGTTTACTTTGTTATATATGCTTGCATGTGTGTTTTGATGTTTTTTGACTAACTAATAAAGAATTTTATGTTTTCAAAAAATATTTTTATCTGTTGCAGATACTAATACAAGTTGGGGGGATGATGGATTAATGTACTTTTTTACCCCGAGAGACCGGAAGTATATGAATGGCAGTCGACCGAACCGAGCCGCAGGTGATGGATTTTGGAAGGCAACGGCGATTGGTAAAAAAATATGTGATAATAATGAATGTATTGGATTGAAGAGGACCTTGGTTTTTTACCAAGGGAAGGCCTCCAATGGAAAGAAGACTAACTGGATAATGCACGAGTACACTATTAACCAGCCTCCGAGACATCCGACGGGATCCATGCGGGTAAGAACTCTCTCAACATGTTTTTGTAAATATGGTCGGTCCTTTTTCCCGCAATTTTCTCAAGTCCGATCCATTCCGACATGTTTTTTTATGCCGTGTTTGTTCGCCACTTTTGCAGCTAGATGACTGCGTTCTGTGCCGGATTCGTGAGAGAAAACCGGCCGCCGCCGCTTCTGATTCTTGTAAAACCATACGCGAGACTTCTGAAAGTGAGAACCTGACATCCCACAAGCGTTCGAGAACTGAATCTGATCAGCAGCACGACGTTCCAGCGCAACACCATCTTCACCTACGACAGCCGGATCTTCCATTAATGCACCAACAGTTTCAGCAGCGACAGCCGGATCTTCCATTAATGCACCAGCAAAATCAAACTGCTCTGCAATACACGAGTCAGCAGCACGGTAGTGTTCCACAGCAACAACAAAATCAGCCTGGTGGAGAGCTCGATTATTCTGTCCAGAGAAGATTAGAAGAAATAGAACATTTTCTTATGGATGATCTAGAAAACGACGACGAAGGTGTACTGATCGACAACTAGTTTGAACGACTCTATCTTCGTGATCAAATCTTGGATTTAGCATTGCTGCCATAGTGCCCACTTCATAATTATTTTATTTGTAATTTTAAATTTGGAGTTATAACAATTTGTAAATAAAATTTTGCTTATATTCATATTATTTTAATATTTTAATGTGATTTTGATTAATGTAGTTTGCTTAGTTATACGTGTGATATTTGCATAAATTTTAATGAAACAATTGAATTTTACGAGAAGTGTTTCTTTAATCGTGTTTTATCAATTGCTCAACATTAATGATATTAGTTGAATCTTCGATTTTCTTGTCTATCTATATATATTTCATTTTCTCTTTGTTGTTATTGTTTTCCGACTTATTGATGTTCATGTTTTATGTCATTTTTGGAAATAAATTTAAATTATTAGTTTCAATCAAATTTTAATAACTTGACTCATTTTCAATTTTGGTATTGAAAATTTTAATTGAATTTTTTTTCACTTAATTTTTAGGCATGCAAACTTATTTATGTATTTGTATGTAATAATAACTTCAACAAAAGTTAGTGTTATCCAGTGGATAAAATAAATTAACTGTTTATCATGCTTTCATCTCTATTACTTTATTGCGATAAGCGTTTAGTAGCATTATTGTTGTCACCATGATCATTTCATAAAATTTTATTTATATTAATTCAATGTTTTTGTGATAGACCTTAATTTGAAAAATACAAAAAGAATTGAGGAGTTTCTAACTAAATTTTAATAGTTATATTTTTAAAAATATTATTATTATATTTATTTCTGAAATAAAGATATTGGAAAGAAGGAATCATGCTGGGTGTCATTTAGATTACTTTATATATATATATATATAGATATATATGTATGTATGTATGTATGTATATACGTATGTGTGTAAAAAAAGAATAAGCAAGAACAAGTCTATATAAAATTCAAGTGAAAAAGCGAAAAATTGAAAGGTAAAGTATTATCTTGCCATAAGTAGTGGAAAATGCTACAATATAATATATTATGAGATAAATAAATCATCAGTTATTATATAGTTGGTGGTTATAAATTATTAAGGTATTTTCCAATTGAAGGTTACAAACAATTTTTCTGATTAGACATCTACCCATGCATTATCTTTTGAAGGCTGCTCATGTCATGTTCTCTAACAACTGTTCATGCCCTGTGCTTTGTCAGCAGGCATGACGACCCATATTGTTCTGGTCTTGTCATGGGCACTGATTGTCAAGCTAGTGATTTCGAGTCGTGGTGACCCATACTGGCAGGCCCGTCTCCTAGCCATCGGCCCAGTGGTAAAGACCCCGATCTGGAAAGATATTTTCCGATTATTAAGTGAGATGAACCCTGGTTAGGCGAGACGAACCCTAGTTGAGTGACTTGTACCCTGGTCAGAGAAGACGAACCCTGGTCGGGTGACCTAGACCCTAGTCGGGTGACCTGAATCTTGTCCGGACAAGATGAACCTTGGTTGAGGGAGATGAACTCTGGTCGGGTAACCTGAAACCTGGTCGAGTGATCTGAATCTTGGTCAGGAGAGATAAACCTTGGTCGAAAGAGATGAACTCTGGTCGGGTGACCTAAACCTTGGTCAAGAAAGATGAACCCTAGTCGGACGAGATGACCCTGGTCTGGTGACCTGAGCCCTAGTCGAGGAAGATGAACCCTTATAGGGCGAGATGACCCAGATCGGGTGACATGAACTTTGGTAGGCCAAAATGAACCCTAGTCAGGTGATATGACCTTGGTCAGGTGACCTGGATCTTGGTCGGACGAGATGAACCTGATCAGGTGACTGAACCCTGGTCGAGGAAAATGAACCCGGGTTGGACGAGATAACCCTAGTCGGGCGACCTAAATCCTGGTTGAGCGAGATGAACCCTGGTCGGGCAATATGAATCCTAGTCAAGGAAGATGAACCCTGGTCGGGCAAGATGAACCTGTTCGGGTATCCTAAACCTTGGTTAACTTCTAACTGTGCTCTACTTAGTTTCTCGGGAGCAACTTGAAATGTGATCATGCTTTAGTCCTTTCTTCCTGCTTGAGTCCAAGGATGACCCGGGCATTTCTAGGTCATCAACACTCTATCCTTAAATAGTGGGGTTAGAGTCTTACTCGCTGTCCAATTAGTCATGCTTGGACTCCGTCGAAAAGGCAGATAATTCTTGTTTTCCGATCGGCTCCACTGTACTTGTTCTGCTATTGATGAAAATATTCATTTTCTAGCTCAATCATTTCTGTTGGAATATTTCATGTTCGCAGTCTTGATTTTGATGTTAAAAAAATTTGATATTTTGTTTCTAATGATTTACCGTAATGCGCAGGAAGCTGGAACTGATCAGGCTTCGAACTGATCAGTTAAACGAGCCGAAACTGAAGCTATCGAGATGCTAACTGAAAACATCAACTTACAGAACCCAGCTGACCAGTTCAACTTACGAGTCAACTGATTTCACCAGCCCAACTGAAGATCAGTTAAGATGACCAGTTAGGAACATCGGTTTGGAATCAATCAGTTGCAGATCAAGACAAGTTATCTTAATGGATTTTAGCTACACACAAGGGTACAAAAGCATCTGTACTATCGAAGGTACAATAATGGACGCTGCAGCAAAGATTAAAGCCGAGAGATTCCTGGAGACATGTCAGTAAAGTCAAGACACATATATCAAGGAACGCATTTAAGCTGCAACGATCGCTTGTGATGAATCTTGGAGTACGGTCTCAATGCCTCTATAAATGCAAGCTCAAGACCATCAGCAATCAGAGTGAACATAAGTGTGAAAAACAAAGAGGGCATGCATATTGCATAACAGCTTACAAGAAGCAATCATCCCAGAGGGAACACTTCATCGTATTATCAGCTTAGATTAGAAGCACAATTCCCTCAGTGTGTGAGAACACTTTCGGGTAGTTTTCAGATATTAGTTTTCACACACTCACACTCACCACCACTCAAATACAGTCTTGCACAAAGACAATAAACTTGTGTATGTAGTCTTTGACACACAGACGTTAAACAAGTGTTGGCTAAAAGGTGCTGCCTTCAGTCTAGACTAGGAGTTCAGTTAGAAAGTGGGTAAGTCCTAAGCTGGGTGGGTTATTACACTTGTTGTAATTAATCAAAGTCTTAGATGTATCCTATCCGAGGAGGTAAAAGGGATGACGTAGGAGCAGTTGAAGTCTCCGAACATTCATAAACATATCTTGTGTTATTTTTGTTAAACTGCTTGTTTTTGCTCTTAACTGATTTGATCAGTTCAGCTGATATCAGTTCAGTTCTATCTATAACTGAACTTATATAATTCAGAACTGATCCCATGTAGTTTTCAGTTATTCAGATGCACAGGATACAAAAAATATATGTGTTCCTTAATGAATGATTATTTCGAGTGTCTTCCGCTTGGTTTGAAAAACCAAACTCGATTTAATTCATCGGTGTACACATTCTTAGAACACGAGCTATTGCAGCTCTTGGAGAATATTTTTTTTGAAGCACCTCACGGTGCCCAACAAGCGATCCTTTAATTGGTATCAGAGCTAGTTGTTCTATGAAGGATATTTGAAAAATGATATTTTAAAATATGTTTTAAAATGTTATTTAAAATGGATTTCAAAATCCTCTTAAATATTCTATGCGTTTGACATGAGAAGAGAAAAGATTCTTGGCTCTGTAACTAACATTGTAGCCACTTCTTTCGACTCATTAACTTTGTTGTTTTAAGCAGCTTGCAGGGTTTTGAATTCAACTGACAGCAGAACAACTAAATTGTTCTGTGTACAAGATTTCAGTTTGTTATACTTACTTTAATTGTGGTGATGAGAGTCAAAACCAATAGGTGATGATAGTAAAAATAGAGAAAAATATAAATAGCAGAAGCACTCGTTTCGCTAAAACAGAAGCAGTACTTATCGAGTTTTTCTTAGCGAAACTTAACGTAGCAAAAGCAGAACGTAGCTAAATCAGAAGCAGAACTTAACGTCTTTCGTTTGATCGTTACAAGTCTTCATGTTACCGTTACCTCTGATAGTACTAGTATTAATTGCACCATTTAATGCTATACGAAGACATTTAACACGCCTTACTAGTTTTGGTATAAAACAAAGACTGATTATTCTGAAGCTTTTTGCATGACCCTTTTTCGGTGATAAAGCTGATTCATTCAGAGTCAAAGAAGCCGTTTTGTTTATAAACTTTGGATTCAAGGTTTCTATATATTAAAGGATCAATCTAATATAGACGACAACAATTATTATTAACAAGGAACACATTCTCTGTCTATCATTCCAACGTTGTTTTGAGGAATCAAGAACTACTCTTTATCTTCAAACTCAATATAAAGAAAAGCAGCACATTCTTTATAGCAGATATCTGATCCTCGGAGATCGTCTTGTGCTGCTGTTTCTTTATCTTTTCACAAGATATTCACCTTATTACTTCCTACAAAGAAGAGTTTGTAATATGCAAAAGATTCTTTTCCAGAACATTGTTGTCTTCATTATATCGTGTTTTGAAACTAAGAATTTCAGTAGGCGAAGGGTAAGTCCTATTGAAGTGGGTGTGTACAAGAGTTGTATTGTAAAAAACAAAGTCTTTTAGTGATACCTTCTTGAAACAGAAGAAGGAGAGACGTAGAAGATTTCGTCTTCGAACTTCCAGAAACAACTATTGTCTACTGCCTACTGTTTTATTTTTTTCACTTCAAACCATCAGATCGTTTCCGCACAAGTTATTGTGATCTGCTGGAAATATATTCGAACAAAGTAAGCTATAATCTCTAACAGGATTCTAGCACCTTTGCAAATACGTCAAAGAAAGGAACGAGTTTATTCATCCCCCCTCTAAACTCTAAATCGATCCCCAACAAGTGGTATCAGAGCAGGTTATTCTTGTTCTTAAAATCTACAATAGGAATGACACGTTTCAGCAAAGTCCCTATGTTATCAAAGGAGGATTTTGATGATTGGAACATTAAGATGCAAGCCCATCCTGCAGCCCAAGACGATGATATGTGGTTTGTCATCATAGATGGTCCCTTGAAAAATCTAAAGCTTAATATAGCTATTGCTGATACTGATGGTGCACCACAAATGGTTGAAAAGCAAAGAAATGAATGGACAAGCGAGGACAAGAACAAAACAAATCTAGACAATGTTACTAAGGATATTCTTTACAAAACAATTGACAAGAATACATTCAGAAAAATCAAAATGTGTCCTACAGCAAAAGAGATCTGGGAGAAACTCATCCAAATTTGTGAAGGAAATGAACAGACAAAAGAAAACAAGCTGTTCGTGGCAATGCAAAAGTTTGAAAATCTTAAGATGAAAGCTGGAGAAACTCAAGTGAATTTGATGAGCGATTCAGCAGCTTAGAAAATGAACTAGCAGCTTTGGGAAAGGAACTTGGCAATAGAGAAGTGACACTCAAAGTGATGAAAGCTTACCCAGGGAATGAGATGTTAAGACAATGGCTATGAGAGTCTCAAAAGATCTGGACAAGTTGGAGCTACATGACTTGTTTGCGGATTTGAAAGCTTATGAGTTTGAATTGGAAGTAAGAAGTGGAGAAGAGCCCTTGTCGAATCCACCTACCAAGGCTCTGTTCAGGGGACCTAATCCCTGGTCGAGGAAGATGAACCTTGGTCGAGCGTGATGACCTTGGTTGGGCGAGATGAACCCTGGTTGGGCGAGATGAACCCTGGTCAGGCGAGATGACCCTGACCTTAACCCTGATCGGGTGACATGAACTTTGGTCGAGGAAGATGAACTCTGCTCGGGCGAGATGACCCTGATCGGGTGACCTGAACCTTGGTTGGCAAAAATGACTAGTCAGGTGAGATGACCCTAGTCGAGAGACCTGGACCCTGTTCAGATGAGATGAACCCTGATCGAGTGACCTGAACCCTGACCGAGGTAGATGAACCTTGGTCGGACGAGATGAACCCTGGTCGGACGATATGAACCTTGGTCGGGTGATCTGAATCTTGGTTGAAGAAGATGAACTATAGTGAGGCAAGATGACCCTGGTCAAGTGACATGAATCCTGGCTAACTTCTAGATGTGATCTACTTAGTTTTTAGGGAGCAACTTGGAATCTGATCATGCTTTGCTCCTTTCTTCTTACTCGAGTCCAAGGATGACCCGGACATTTTCATGGCATCACTACTATCTTTTTAAATAGTGGGGTTACTCACTGTCCGATTAGTCATGCTTGGACTCCGTCAAGAAGATAGTTAATTCTTGTTTTACGATCGGCTCTTACAAATAAAAAAGAGCAATTTGAAGAGGATGATGTTCTCTCTGCAGACATGGAAGACTTCTCCAATCTAGACAAGACCATTGATCTTTCTTTGATGATGATCCGACTCTAGGTCTTAACCCCTCCACTGTACTTGTTCAGTTAGTTATGAAAATATTCATTTTATGGCTCAATAATTTCTCTCTGGAGACATGGAAGACTTCTCCAATATAGACAAGACCATTGATTCTTTCTTGAATTTTCGCTAGTTAATCGGTCTAGCAGGGCAGTCTTGACCACTGATCGAAGACTAGTTAGCCCCAACACTTTGTAAAATTTTCTAAGAGTTGAAAAGTAACACGGCCCTGATGCCTTTCGGGCTTTATTAATAAGGTGACGATGCCTCATGTCTCCTGGGCTTAGACAAAGTGTCGGGCCCTTATGTCTCGCGGGCTTAAAATAAAGTGTCGGGGCATTACTTCTTCTAAGCTTAGATAATGTGTTGGGGCCTCATGTCTCCCAGGCTTAGATAAAATGTCAGAGCCTTATGCCTCCAGAGCTTAAACTAAGGTGTCGGGGCTTCATGTCCCCCGGACTTAGATAAAATGTCGGGTCTCATGCCTCCAAGGCATAGAATAAGGTCCTAGGGTCTCATGTCACCCGAGCTGAGATAAAGTGTTGGGCCTCATATATCTCGGTCTTAGATAAAGTGTTGGAACATCATGCCGCATGGGCTTAAAATAAGTGTCGAAGCCTCATTACTCTCGGATTTCGGTAAGGTACTCGGGCCTCATGGCTCCCGCGCTTAGAATATGGTGTCAGAGCCTCATGTCTCCCGGGCTTAGATAAGGTGCTGTGACTCATGTCTCTCGTGCTTAGAATAAAGTGTCGGAGCCTCATGTCTTTCGGGCTTAGATAACGTGCCAGGGCATCATATATCTCAGGCTTAGATAAAGTGTCGAGATCTCATGCCTCTCGAACTTAGAAAGATTCTGGGGCCACATGTGTCCAGAGCTTAGATAAAAAGTCAGGGCCTCATGCCTTCCGGACTTAGACTAAGGTGTCATGACCTCATTGCTCTCGGGCTTAGATAAGGTGTCGGGGACTCGTGTCTCTTGGGATTAGAATAAGGTAATGGGGCCTCATTTCTCCGGGGTTTAGATAAAGTGTCCAGGCCTCATCTTTCCCAGGCTTAGAATAAGGTGTCGGGACCTCATGTCTCCGGGCTTATATTTCAATGAAATCGTATCTATGTCTATAGATCGGATTTCCCACATAAGATGATGATGATGATTTCCGGGTAGATTGGGTAAGCTAGGTGAGCAATCTAATGAGCAGAGAAGTATACTTTCCATGTGAAGATTTTTTGACTTGGTGAGATGAGTCTGGCCTAGCTTGATAGGACGAGTCCGAGTGGACTGGCTTTGTGGAATGAGCCTGACCTGGCCTAATGGAATGAGCACGGGTGTCTTTCGTGGTGAGATGAGCCCTACTGGCCTGTAGGATGGGTCTGGCTTAGCCTGATGGGATGAGCTTGGGTGACCTTTCCTTGCTTGGCCTGGTGAGATGGGCCTTGTTGGCCTGACCTGACCTGGTGGGATAGGCTTGGTCTAATCTGATGGGATGAGCCGAGGTGACCAAGCCTGACAAGGTGAGATGAGCCTGGATAACCTGGCCTGATAGACGAGCTAGGGTGGCCTGGTGGGATGAGTCTGGCTTGGCCTGATGTGGTGAGCTCGGGTCAGACGATATGTACACACTCAATAATAAAATGTCCATAGGGCGTCAGAAAGGTTTTCAATGTGGTCACTCCGACACTCAAGTCAGTACATTGTTCACTAGGTAGAGAGAGAATTTATTGAATGCAATATCTCATGAAACAAATGAATGAGCAAATCTGGGTATTTATAGGGGAGAATATGATATCGATTATGGTGTCTGAACAATGTTTCTTATTAGACATATACCCATACCTTGTCCTTTGTCAGCAAGCTTTGCGGCCCATACTGTTCTGGTATTGTCAAGGGTATTAATTGTCAAGCTAATGATTTCGAGGCATGGTGACCCATATTGGCGGGCATGTCTCCTTGCGATCGGCCCAAGTGGGAAGGAATCCGATCTAGAAAGATCTTTCCCTGTGATTAAGTGAGATGAACCCTGGTAGGGCGAGATGAACCCTGGTCGAGGGAGATGAACTCTGGTCGGGTAACATGAACCATGAAAGATGAATTTTGGCGACCGAGATGACCTTGGTCGGGAGAGATGAACCCTAGTCGGGTGACCTGAACCCAGGTTGGGCAAGATGAACCATGGTTGGGGTGAGATGACCCTAGTCAGGTGACCTGAACCCTAGTCGGGCTAGACGAACCCTGACCGGGTGACCTGAACCCTAGTCAAAGAATACGACCCTGGTAAGGCGAGAAGACCTGGTCGGGTTCATCATTATCATCATGATGTTTATTATGGCTATTGAGCAAAGTTGTAGTTTGTATACGATTAAACTTAACGAAAATACATTGAATGATAATAAACTGTAGCTGTCAAATCCGATTTAAAAATCAATGTTAACTTAGGTGCAATGAAATTAGGCATTGTTTGGACAAACATGTATTTTATTTTCTTTTCCATTACATTAATTAATTTCTGATTTAGTTCTAATTATATTGCTCTTTAACACCATTTGTTTATAATTTTGTGTTCCGATATGCTTTATTAGGAAGTTTTAAAATTTGATATTTAATATTCGATTAGATAATAAGTAAAACATGTATCCCTTAAAAATATATATAATTGTTGATAAAGTTTTTAATATTGTACTTGGGCCTCTCGCTCCCGGACTTAGAATATGGAGCAAGAGCCTCATGTCTCCCGGGCTTAGATAAGGTGTCAGTTACTCATTTCTCCCGAGCTTTGAATAAAATGTCGGAGTCTCATGTCTCTCGGACTTAGATAACGTGTCGGGGCCTCATATCTCGAAGGTTTAATAAAGTGTCGGGACCTCATGCCTCACGAACTTAGAAGGATTCTGGGGCCACATGTCTCCCGAGCTTAGATAAAATGTTGGGGCCTCATGCCTCCCGGGATTAGACTAAGGTGTAGGGAGCTCATTCCTCCCGAGCTTAGATAAGGTGTCGGAGTCTCATGTCTCTTGGGTTTAGAATAAAGTGATGGGGCCTCATTTCTCCTAGGCTTAGATAAGGTGTCGGGACCTCATGTCTCAGGCTTAGAATAAGGTGTTCGGGCCTCATCTCTTTGGGCTTATATTTGAATTAAAATCGTATCTACGTCTATAGATCGATTTTCCTTATACGATGCTAAAGATGATGTCCAGATAGATTAGGTGAGTTGATCGACAATCTAGTGAGCAAAGAAGTGTACTTTGTATATGAAGATTTTTTACTTGATGAGATGAGTCTGTCCTTGCCTGATGAGACGAGCTCGGGTGGTCTGGCTTTGTAAGATGGGCCTAACTTGGCCTGATGAGATGAGCTTGGGTGTTTGGCATGGTGAGATGAGCCCGAGTTTTCCGTAGGATGGGTCTGGCTTGGCCTGATGGGATGAGCGTGGGTGGCCTGACCTGGCCTGGTGAGATGGGCCATGATGGCCTGACCTGGCTTGGTGGGATAGGCTTGGTCTGATCTGATGGGATAAGCCGAGGTGATCTGGCCATGCAAGGTGAGATGAGACTGGATGACCAGGCTTGATGAGATGAGCCCGGGTGGCTGGTGGGATGGGTCTTGCTTGGCCTGATGGGGTGAGCTCGGGTCAGAAAATCTGTACACACTCAACAATAAAATATCAGTAGGGCGTCGGAAGGGTTTTCAATGTGTTCACTTCGCGCTCAAGTCAGTACTGGGTTCACTAGGTAGAGAGAGAATTTACTAAATACAATATAATGCAATATCTCATGTAACAAAGTAATGAGAAAACCTGTGTAATTATAGAAAAGAATATGACCTCGATTATGGTGTCTGGACACTATTTTTTACTAGACATCTGCCCACACCCTATCCTTTGTCAGTAGGCATGGCGACCCATACTATTCTAGTCTTGTCAAGGGTATTGATTGTCAAGCTAATGATTTCGAGGAATGATGACCAATACTGACAGGCCCATCTCCTTGCGATCGGCCCAAGTGGGAAAGAACCCAATCTAGAAAGATCTTTCCTTTTGAATAGGTGAGATGAACCCTGGTCGAGGAGATGAACTCTGGTCGGGTGACCTGAACCATTGTTGGGGAAGATGAATTTTGATCGAGCGAGATGGCCCCTGGTTAGGTGAACTAAACCCAGGTCGATCGGGGCGAGATGACCCTGGTCAGGTGACCCGAACCCTGGTCGAGCTAGATGAACCTTGGTCGGGTGACATGAACCTTGGTCGAAAAAGATGACCCTGGTCAGGCGAGAAGACCCTGGTCAGATTCATCATCATCATGTTTATTATGGCTATTGAGCAAAGTTGTAGTTTGTATATGATAACGAAAATACATTGAATGATAATAAACTGTAGCGGTCAAATCCAATATAAATATCAATGTTAACTTAGATGCAATGAAATTAGGCTGTGTTTGGACATACATTTTTTTCTTTTCCGTTAGATTAATTAATTTCTGATTTAGTTCTAACTATATTGCTCTTTAACACCATTCGTTCATAATTTTGTGTATGTCTGCTTTATTGGGAAGTTATAAATTTTGATATTTAACATTCGATTAGATAATATAAATAAAACATGTATCCCTTATATATATATATATATATATATATAATCATTGATAAAGTTTTTAATATTGTATGTAATTTACGCCCACTAATTGTCTGACAATTTTTTATAATATTTTATTTATATAAATGTTACGTTTTGACAAATACAATAAATGTCACTGAAATTAATTCGATAATGAACCAATATTACAAAATTGATAATAAAAATAATAACAATAATAATAAAAATAATTTAAATAAAAATAAAATTTGAGTAAAAAAAATGTATAAAATCTTGTAAAAAAACAATGTATCAAACGATACAAATTCACTAAACAAAATAAATAACACTTTCATATTAAATAAATGTCACTGAAATTAATTCGATAATGAACCAATAATTACAAAATTGATAATAACTGTAAGGCCCTGTAATTAATTATCCGATAATTTGGCATAATTAGAATAATTATTGAGTTGTAAATTAAAATAATTATTTATGCCAAATAAATTCAAGAAGTGTGTTAGAAATATGTATTTTAGAATATCGGAGAATTTAACGATATAAAATACATATAGAGTTTAAATAACACACTAGATCAAAATAAATACAGACCGGGATAGATTGGCTTGAGTTACTATTTTAGTAACCAAATACACAATATATATATATATACACACATCCACACAACTTACCTTTAAAAGAAGGAAAAAGGAAAGAGAGAAGAAGAAAACCCATTTCCCTCAACCCAATTCCCTCAATTTCAACACCTTCAAATTTGAGAAGCCATAACTTTCCCGTCCGGCGTCGAAATCTCGAACGGTTTGAGGGGTTTTCTTCCTTACTTCAGTAGCTTCATTTTGAACCATGAATCGCTACTTTTGATGCTCGTTTCAGCCCAAATCGAGGCATGTTCATAGCTGCTGCTGTTGGTTCGATTTAGGTGAGATTTAAGTTTAGTTCCTTGGAATTTTGTTGTGTGTTGGAGTGGGTTTTAAGCCTTGTGATTTCCCTTTAACTCCAGCTCGCTTTCTGAATTTTTCCAGCTAGTTTTGTGAATTTTTCAGCTCGTGAACAGTAACTCCGACGAGTTTCCGGTGGGTTATCGCCTCGAGACCGCTAGCGACTAGAGTAAACTTCGACCTTGTGAGTTCCTAGTCCAAAATTTCAGCTTCTAAGCGTGATAGTAGGCTGCCGAAATTTGGATTTTTACCCATTTCGATTTAAATTGTTTTCGTCGTTCGAATAGCGTTTTATTGACATATTTATTGGATAATTGTTGTAGGTTCGGCCATTGGAAATCTTCGAGGTATATTTTGGCGATCCTATTAATTATGTCGAATTGTTGTGTTATATTTAAAGATGTTATAGTATTGTTGTTATCATTGGAATTAATCTAAGGTTTATCGAGTTGATAATGGTTGGAATGTAAATAATGATGAGTTGTGGAATTATTCGGCTTATTTTATTATTTTAGGCTAAGAGAGTTCAGTTGATCATTCTTGAAGATCATTTTCGTGGTATAGATATGTTACAGCTCGGTAATATACGACGGTAAAACATAAATTATGTTTAATTGTCATTCTGTGTTACATGGATCGTGTTTATGATTTATTGACTATTGTAAATTCTTAAATGCCTTTGTTGTGATATATGTTTATTATATGACATATTATTGGCATTTAGCATCGGGCATACAATTATGACATTCATGTTGAGCCCTATCGTTCTTGTTAGCCATTGTTGATATCCGTTGTTATCTGGCACTGTTGTTTATCTCGGGATCATTGTGTGGCTGATAGGCCTATACACATGAGACCGTAGATGTGATTGAACAATCCTGTGGTTAGTACAGCCTTTTGAAGTGAGCGTTGGGGTTGTGTCATCTAATTCGTTATGTTGTGCATTCCTGTTATATCGTATCAGCTGTATGGAGGCCGAGTCAGTGGTGTTATTTCAGCACAGCTTGGCATACCTCGCATACTTGGTAGGGCGGTTTAGCTGTATGATGATGTAGCTCTCCTGTGTTGTTGCTCGAGCATTACTCCAGTTGTTATCGTACCGTTTGTTGGCTCCTGTTATCCCGAGTATTCGTTGAGCCTTTCATGCATTGCATATTACATTTCATTATATGATTATGCATGATTTATGTTATTGTTGTTATTGTTGGACTGTTTCATACCAAAATCCTAACCTCAGATGCTTACTGTGGGGCTGCTGTGGTTGTTTTTGGGCACCATGGTAGATCTCCCGAGTCATTTTGCAGCATCAGGCCGAGGTTCCGCCAGTGGAGCTCGGGATTGAGGTTGGATTGCTTGGTTCTGTTCAGTGGAGTCTCCCAGTTAGTCTATATGTATGTCTTGAGTTTGTTTCAGTCTTGTAATGTACTTTATTTGCCGGGGAGATGCCCCGTGTATTTGTAGTAGTATTTGGTTGTTTTATGACGTTATGAGTCGACTCTGTGATGTTTATGATCTGGTGAGTATTTGGTAAGTTTTAATTTATGTTTAGTCCTGGCCAGTGCGGCTATAGGTTGTTTAACTTCGGTTTTGTTTTAATGACTCTGGTGGGAGTATATTTTGATATAAATTGCTGCTTAAGTTTTTCGGGATGTCTTATTTACGGGGAGGTCATGCCGAAATTTTTCTAGGCCCTAAGGTCCGTTTTAAAGTATTTTAAGCCTTTTTCCGCTGCAGTTTTAAGTCCAACCATTATTGTTAGATCATTAATTGTCATCAGAGCAAAATGGGCCTCACAATAACAATAATAATTTGAATAAAAATAAAATTTGAGTAAAAAATATATAACACTTTTATATTAAACGATACAAATTCACTAAACAAAATATATAACACTTTTATATTAAATAAATGTCACTGAAATTAATTCGATAATGAACCAATAATTACAAAATTTATAATAAAAATAATAACTATAATAAAAAAAATAATTTAAATAAAAATAAAATTTGAGTAAAAAAAATGTATAAAATCTTGTGTAAAAAAAACAATGTATCAAACGATACAAATTTACTAAACAAAATACATAACACTTTTATATTTATTAATTATTAAATTTAACTTAGATGCAATGAAATTAGACTGTGTTTGGACAAACATGTTTTTTTTCTTTTCTATTAGATTAATTAATTTCTTATTTAGTTCTAACTAAATTGCTCTTTAATATCATTCGAACATTCGATTAGATAATATAAGTAAAACATGCATCCTTTAAATATTTATATATATAATTGTTGATAAAGTTTTTAATAATGTATGTAATTTACACCCACCAATTATCTGACAACTTTTTATAGTGTTTTATTTATAAAAGTGTTATGTTTTGACAAATACAATAAATCTCACTTAAATTAATTAAATAATGAACTAATAATTACAAATTTGATAATACAATAATAACATTAATAATAGTAAAATAAAATTTGCCTAAAAAATTGTAAAAAATCTTGTTTAAAAAAATGTATCAAATGATACAAATTCACTAACAAAAAATACGTAACACTTTTATATTAATTAATCATTAAATTTAATTTAATTGTTGAGGATCGGGTTGAGTTTAGAAGGGGGGTTGAATAAACTCAACGGCAAACTTAACCGATTTTTCGAAATGATGTGCTAGAGTCCTGTTAAAGATACTAGCTGATTCTTGTTCAAGTTTAAAGACCACCAGATCACAAGATAATATGCGGAAACGATATGTTGGTTAGTAGGTGAAAAATAGTGAAACAGAAAAACAGTAGATGGCACAAGGTTTGTTTCTGGAAGTTCGAAGATGAATCTTCTACGTCTCCCCTTCTTATGTTTCCAGAAGGTATCACTAAAAGACTTTGGTGAATACAATACAACAGTTGTACACACCCACTTCAACAGGACTTACCATTCGCCTATCGAAATTTTTCGTTTTACAACTCAACTTCTTGAATGATCTTAAAGTTCTGGAAAAGACTCTTTTCGAGTTACAAATTCTTCTATCAATGAAATAGTGAAGTGAATAGCTTGAGAAGATATAACGAAAATAGCTAGCACAATATGATCTCAATGATCAAGAGTATGCAATGAAGCGTGTGCTGCTTTTTCAGTGTTGAGCTTTTGGGATGACTGAAAGTTCTAGCGATGCTCAAATGATATTCTTTGATTTAGATTTGTTCCCCTTCTCTCTTGAAAAGTGCTTCGTCTCCATATATATACTTTATCCAACGTTAAAATCTGAACGGCTCTTTTGACTTTTCAGTGGTTCAGCTTTATTGTCGAAAATGGACCCTGCAGAATACATCAAAGCAATAAGTCTCAGTTTATACTAAAAATGGTAAACCGTCTTAAATGTTTTCGTACAACATTTAATGGCATTTAATGAAGCAATAAATGCTAGTATCACGTTAATAGATCAACGGTAATATTTAAAGACTTTGAGATACACAAAATTCTGTTAGTGTATATTTCGAGTTTTGTATCCCTTCTAGTTATGATTTTAGCTAAGAAGCAGTACTTGACAAGTGCTGCTACTGGTCTTTAGCTCGATACAAATGCTTCTGGTTTTCTGCTATTTTACATCTACTGGTTTTGTATTAAGCCAGCATCTACTGGTTTTTACTAGCATCTCCACTTTTACTAGCATCTCCACAACAAATTTAAGTCTAACAATTTCCCCTTTTGTGGTGATGCCAAAACCTAGATGTTCCTTAGACGTTAAGATGAATAGATAAAATAGATTACGAAGCAGATAAAAACAGTTATTATCCAGAAAAATCACGTAAAGCACAAATTAGTTAAGACAAGAAAATAAAACTAATTTGTTCCAATATCTCTGAAAGTAGCTTCATCTGGATTTTGATCCCTTCCAGAAGAATGAGGTCTGCTACTACTCGCTCCAGTTCTATCTCCAGTTCTATCTTCTTCCCCCTTTTTGGCATCATCGGCAATGACCCTAGCAATTAAGTCATCCATTCGCCAAGATAAGTTGTGAATGCCATTAGTCAACATCTCTAGATATGGAGCCTGATTAGAAATCGATCATTTAGAGCGATGAGAGATTGAGATTGAGAATCGATCTTGGCATCCATTAGGTCCATGGTGGTGGAGATTGAGCGAAAAAGGCCATCATGCTCGGTGAGCCGGGTAAGTATGTCAGATTGAGCAATCATGAGCTGACTGGAACTTCTGGATATAGCTTGTCGAAAAACAATGGTTTCAGCATTCATTTTATGCATAGATTCCGCCGTTTTATGTATTTCCTTGGACATACGATCTCGGAAAAACTGAGCACCACTGATTTCTACGGCATTCTCACGAGATAGCCGCTTGACTATATCAGAAAGATTCTGTAGCTCCTTTTGTAGATTATCAATCTGAAACTCTAAATCAAATGGTTCCACAACTGGTGAAGGGGTTCTTGCAAGCAATCGTTGTTTAATGTCTTCCATTATGGCGATGCGCTCAGGAGACTGCAGAGAAGGAATAATAAGAGCAGTAGAGTGTGCAACTTCTGCTTGAGTGATAACAGCTGGTTCTGGTTCAGCAGAAGGTCCTTCTAAAGCAGTAG
This sequence comes from Primulina tabacum, assembly GCF_025594145.1. Taxonomy (NCBI): domain Eukaryota; kingdom Viridiplantae; phylum Streptophyta; class Magnoliopsida; order Lamiales; family Gesneriaceae; genus Primulina; species Primulina tabacum. Next base: position 4,851,776 of record NC_134565.1, on the reverse strand, counting down.
ATTGATCTGTTGGCCTTTCTTCTGGTTGCTGCAAATCAGCAGCAGGTTCAGGTATGGCTTGTGGCTCAACAGTAGACGGTGAAGTATGCAACAAAGTTGCCATTTCAGCTTGATGATCTTCTGAAAAATGCTCAAGCTCTGGAAGAGATGAAGAAGTAGTAGCCGTAACAGTAGCAGTTGCAGATTCTGGAATGGATTGGACTGGAGGATGATCAGCAGAGGTAGAAGTAACGGGCATTGTGTCATCCTGTGCTGCTTGAGTCTGCACAATCGATTTGATCACTTCATCAACCGATGCCAGATCATGAACAAAAATCAGAGAGGATGATTGAGTAGGAACTTCTTGAGGTGCAGGAGTACTAGAGACCTTGACTTCAGAAGAAGCTTTGGCCGGTTCCTCAACTGACTGAGTCTTCAAAATGGTGGGGACAGTGGTGACAGTGAATTTTGGAGGCTGAGAAAAGGCCTTTTCCTTAGTAACAATTTGCTCAGATAGAATTGTCAGCTGCTCCGACAAAATTTGAATGACATTCTGATCATGAAAAGCAGTAGGAACAGTAGAGTCAAAATTTGACTTCAACGTTGTTAGAATAGTGTCTATCTTCTGTTGTTTGATTTTATCCAGAATGTAGCTTCGGCGATTGATGGCTTCTTGAGCCAATCGTCAAAGAATATCATGTCTTCTGGTTGAATTATCAATTTCTTCCAGATGAAGATCAATTGTTGTTTGAATGGTTGATGTTGCCACCGGTGACTGAGACAACTCAGTAATCTTTTTTTTCCCTTTTTCAGAAGTAGCAGGGACTACTGGTTTAAAAGCAGAAGAACTAGTAGCAGATTCTCTAATGACCACACCAGAAGTTGGTCTGAAACTTGGAGCAGTTGAAGGCCCTGATTCAACGGCTTTAGCTTTGGTGGATGGGACAAATGGTGGAAAAACTTGTCGAAGAGGAACATTCTCTAATTCAGCAAGAGCTGCTGTTTTCTTGATGCGGATGGTGGTGCGAGGCTTCTTCTTGGATGGGGTGGGAGGCAGTGAAGCTTGTTGAGTGGGTGCTACTGATTCTCCAGATTCCGTTTTGTCAGAATCAGACAAAACCACAGCTCTTTTTCTTTTGATTTTCTTCTGCCCCTCAACTGAGATTCCCTAATCTCCTTCTTTATGGCCACAAATTCACCAACTGTTGGCTTTGGCCTTAAGGCAAGCACATTATCAGCATAATTCATGGTGACCGAAGAGCCATCCTCTTCTGTTGTGCCAGGAAAGCCAGCATCTTTCAACATCTTACTGATTTACACAGCAAATCCAGTACCTTTCCTTAGAATCATATCCTTCATAATTTGAAACAGAAAGCGACCCCAATCCACTTTCTTTTCTGAAGTGATGGCCACCATCACTTGAACCTTTTCTTTGGTCAGTTTGTCGAATGTTCCAGCCTTAACCAAAAAGGCTTTTGCCACGATATCAGCGAGTACCTGGTACTCAATTTTCAGTAGCTTCTTGAAGCAGGAAGGTGAGAGCTCTTCACCAGTAGCTGAAAAGATGGTTAAAGCAGTAAACATTTCTTCCTTTGTGATATCCGAAAGCTCAGAAGGTCCAGAAATCGGTAGAAAAAAGGTGGAACCGAGAAATGCAGCATCAATGGAGATTGATGCATCTCCCTGTGTATAGTTAATCTTTCCTTCGACAACTTCTGCTTTGGCATAGAAATCTAGAAGAGCAGACTTGTAGATAATAGCAGGCGATTCCAAGAATTGGCGAAGTCCAGATTATTCCAATGATTTGAACATCTTAACAAGGTTCTCATCCTTAATGGTGAGAACAGATGCAAAATTCACCTGATAAGCATTCAAAGTATAAGCTGCGGCCATTTCTAAGTTTGAAAGAGATTAGAGGTATATTTGCAGTAAATGCGAGAAAGCAGTAGATGCAAGGAAATAATCTGAGTTCGTAAAGGGCAATGAAAGAAAATGAACGGTTAAAAACAAAATGTACATCTGTCAGTAAACATAGGGACACGTGTCGATATGTTTAAGGTTGATATAGAGAGAGAAACAGGTGTGTCAGTTACTCTACTCATTTCAAATTTGTTTTTTTTTTAAAAAATGGCGGGCTGTCCGAGGCGGTTGCTAAAAGAAAAGCAGAAGAGAGTTTGTCGTTTTATGGTAACGTCTACTGCTAAAACCAGTAGACTTGTTGTTTTATCAAAAAGACAGACATTCTATCTGTTTTCTAAAAAGGATAAGAAAATCTTAGTCTGACTCAGATACTGTTCCCCCTCGATAAATGCAACTAATAAATGCAGGGATATGATATCTGAGAACAGGATGGATGAATCTTGGAATACGTATAGTCAGATCGCCGTCTCTTTAGTTTCCTCGAAACTCTATATAAATGCCTGCACATTCACAAACTAAGTCATTCATTTACTAAATTAATTCAAATGATAGCTGCTGGTTCTGGAGTGCCAGCTGCTGGTTCTGCTATATGAATGTCTAGTTCTGGATTTTGAATTATCCTTAACACTTGCTTCTGCATCATCTTCACTGTCTAGTTCCAGATGAACCCTGTCTAACCTGTTACTTAGATTAGATATGTTAGTAATCTCGGGAGCACTGCTGTCTTCATCAAAGACAACATTAATAGATTCTTTAACATTGAGTGTTTTATTATTGAAAATTCTAAATTCCTTACTAACTGCTGAATATCCAAGAAGTAAACCAGTGTAAGATTTTGAATCAAATGCAGCTAAATGATTTTTACCATTATTGTGCACAAAACATCTACAACCGAAAACATGAAAGTAAGATACATTCGTTTTACTTCCTTTCCATATTTCGTAAGGAGTCTGATTGTTTCTCTTCTTGATCATTGTTCTGTTTTGTGTATAGCAAGCAGTATTAATAGTTTCTGCCTAGAAGCGTTGAGAGATGTCTGCATCTGCTAGCATTTTTCTAGCAGCTTCTTTAAGTGTTCTGTTTCTCCTCTCAGCTACTCCATTTTGTTGAGGCGTCCTGGCAGCTGAATATTCATGATGAATGCCCTGTTCGTCTAGATATATCTCAAGAGCCTTGTTAGTAAATTCAATACCTCGATCACTTCTGATTCTAATGACAGAGACCGATTTCTCATTTTGAATCTTTTTCAGAAGTTTGATCAGAAGGCTACTGGTTTGATCTTTTCCAGCAAGAAAGATTACCCAAGTAAATCTAGAGAAATCATCAACAACAACAATGGTGTATCTCATTCCCCCTAAGCTCATTATAGAAATTGGACCAAATAAGTCCATATGCAATAATTCTAAACATCTTGAGGATGATTTGCTGCCTTTATTTTTGAAACTAGATCTTACTTGCTTACCAAGTTGACATGCAGAACATACATGATTCTTAACAAATTTTATGTCTGGCAATCCGTCGACTAAGTTCTGCTTTTTGAGATTGTTGATAGACTTGAAATTCAGATGATTCAATCTCTTGTGCCACAGCCAGTGTTTATCACTTAGAGATGCAACTAAACATGTAGGAGCAATGATATGATCTATGTTCCATGAAATTTTATAGGTGTTGCCTTTTCTAACTCCGGTTAGAACAGTAAAGTCATCAGCATTTTTGACTGTTCAAGTGTGCTTCTGGAATGCTACTGAAAAACAACTATCACATAATTGACTAATACTGATCAAGTTATAATAAAGATTTTCAACTAAGAGCACATCCTTAATAGTGATGTTACCATGGATAATCTTACCCTTACCCACGTATCTACCTTTTGAGTTGTCCCCAAAGGTTATTTCTGGACCAGCACAACTCACTATTTCTGATAGTAGACTTTTCTGTCCAGTCATATGTCTGGAACATCCACTGTCCAAATACCATATTGAGCTACTGATCATGGTTTTCTCTACATGTACCTGCAAACACAAATTTTATTATCTGGTACCCAATCTATTTGGGTCCAAGCCTTATTAGTCCCTTTGGAACCCACATTTGTACAATTCTTGTACTTCGGGTATCCATGGAGGTGTGTGCAACGAAGTGTCTGTTATTTCTCACATTATGCATCTTAAAAAGTTGTTCTTCCCTTCTGTTTCTATTTTCTGTCATGTATCTCTTTTGAACAGGTCAAGAATTGTAGTACTGGTAGCTGTTAACCTTCATAGAAAATTTTCTTCCTGAGTTGAATCCTCTACTGGATCCAGAACTCTGGTCAACTCTTTCCTTAGGTTTAACATAACCCAGACCATAATGCATCCCGTTGTTCATCTGATTTACATTCCTCTCAATTGAAGTAGTAGGTACTTCTGGTTTCTGTACCACACTGGATTTCACAAAGTGAATGTACTTCCCTTTGCACATATCCAGTTTTGGCTTAGTATTCGTTTCAGAAGTGCCTTCATTATTACAAAATCCGAGACCACTCCTGTCTCCAGATTGTTTTTGTAACTCTTGCATCTTTTCGAGTGAAATAGAGGACTTGTTCCAAGCATTCACCAGTAGCGATAGCTTCTGATTTTCCGAAAGCATCGTCTGGTAATCTGCTATTATTCTTTCATTCTCAGTTTTTAATTTACTCATCTCAACTTGTAGATCATTACAGCTGTTTACTTGCAAGCAAGTTAACTTACTGTTCTGATCTCTTAAGTTCTGATTTTCAATTTTAACTTCCTCGAATGATTGAGAAAGTCTAGAATACTCTTCTACCATGTCGTGTAATGCAGTGACTAAATCAGTGCGTGTAAATTCATCAGAGTCAAAGTCAAATACCTCTCCGGATGTCGAGGTTGACTCAGTATTTGCCATCAGACATTTGATCTCATCTTCATCACTTTCACTTGAATGGCTTTTAGAATCAGAAGATTCAGAACTTGAGTCTGCCCATTTGGACTTACTTTCTTCTGCAATCATTGCCTTTCTGTCTCTTCTGGTCTTTTTATCATTGCATTTGACACCCTTCTTCTTCTGGTCATCCTTCTTTGATTTTGGACAATCAGCAATAAAATGTCCAACTTTTCCACAGTTAAAGCATGCCATATCTCCAGAGGGTGATTCCTTTTTGAAATTGCGGTTGGGACTTTGAAATGTTCTGTGATTCTTTTTCATGAATCTGGAAAACTTCTTAACAAATAATGACATTGCGTCATTGCTTATCTGTTCAGCACTTCTCTCAGAAGTATTCTCTATAGCAGTAGCAGATGATGAACTTGGGACAACTGTAGCAGTAGTAGCTGCGAGAGCTTTGGTTGGTGGAATTGTTAAGGGCTCTTCTTCACTTCGAACTTCAAGTTCAAACTCATATGCCTTCAGATCTGAGAACAAGTCATGCAGTTCCAACTTGTTTAGATCCCTGGAAGCTCTCATTGCCATCGTTTTGACGTCTCATTCTCTGGGTAGGGCTCTCATTACCTTTAATGCAACTTCCCTGTTGCCAAGATCTTTCCCAAGAGCTGTGAGTTCATTGACAAGGCTGCTGAAGCGTTCATCAAACTCATTCATAGTTTCTCCAGCCTTCATCTTCATATTCTCAAACTTCTGCATGGCTACAGAAAGTTTGTTTTCCTTAGTTTCTTCGTTTCCTTCACAGATCTGAATCAATTTTTCCCAGATTTCCTTTGCAGTAGGACACATCTTGATTTTGCTGAAGGTATTTTTGTCGAGTGTCTTGTACAGAATGTCCTTCGCAACGTTGTCAAGATTGGCTTTCTTCTTGTCCTCACTTGTCCATTCATATCTTGGTTTTTCCAGCATCTGAGGTGCGCCTTCGGTGATAGCAATAACTAGATTCGGCTTTAAGATCTTTAATGGACCATCTGTGATGACATACCACATGTCATCATCTTGAGCTGCAAGATGGGCTTGCATTCTGATTTTCCAATCATCAAAGTCTTCTTTTGAGAACATTGGAATTTCGCTGAAGTGAGCCATGTCTATTAAATATTTTTCAGAACAAGAATAACCTGCTCTGATACCACTTGTTGAGGATCGGGTTGAGTTTAGAAGGGGGGGTTGAATAAACTCAACGGCAAACTTAACCAATTTTTCGGAATGATGTGCTAGAGTCCTGTTAAAGATACTAGCAGATTCTTGTTCAAGTTTAAAGACCAGCAGATCACAAGATAATGTGCGGAAACGATCTGTTGGTTAGTAGGTGAAAAATAGTGAAACAGAAAAACAGTAGATGGCACAAGGTTTGTTTCTGGAAGTTCGAAGATGAATCTTCTACGTCTCCCATTCTTCTGTTTCCAGAAGGTATCACTAAAAGACTTTGGTGAATAAAATACAACAGTTGTACACACCCACTTCAACAGGACTTACCCTTCGCCTATCGAAACTCTTAGTTTTACAACTCAACTTCTTGAATGATCCTAAGTTCTGGAAAAGTCTCTTTTCCAGTTACAAATTCTTCTATCAATGAAATAGTGAAGTGAATAGCTTGAGAAGATATAACGAAAATAGCTAGCACAATATGATCTCAATGATCAAGAGTATGCAATGAAGCGTGTGCTGCTTTTTCAGTGTTGAGCTTTTGGGATGACTGAAAGTTCTAGCGATGCTCAAATGATATTCTTTGATTTAGATTCGTTCCCCTTCTCTCTTGAAAAGTGCTTCGTCTCCATATATATAGACTTTATCCAACGTTAAAATCTGAACGGCTCTTTTGACTTTTCAGTGGTTCAGCTTTATTGCCGAAAATGGACCATGCAGAATACATCAAAGCAATCAGTCTCAGTTTATACTAAAAATGGTAAACCGTCTTAAATGTTTTCGTACAACATTTAATGGCATTTAAGGAAGCAATAAATGCTAGTATCACGTTAATAGATCAACGGTAATATTTAAAGACTTTGAGATACGCAAAATTCTGTTAGTGTATATTTCGAGTTTTGTATCCCTTCTAGTTATGATTTTAGCTAAGAAGCAGTACTTGACAAGTGCTGCTACTGGTCTTTAGCTCGATACAAGTGCTTCTGGTTTTCTGCTATTTTACATCTACTGGTTTTGTACTAAGCCAGCATCTACTGGTTTTTACTAGCATCTCCACAACAAATTTAAGTCTAACATTAATCATTTAAGAAGAAAAAATCTCAATATCTAATCAGATAACTAAATTGAAATCGATGTTCATTAATGCCACATAATCAGATATCTATATACTATATAAATATCTCAACAGTTTGAAAATTTTTAGACCAACTTCAAATTCATTATCATCTAAATATTTATTTTAAAAATCAAATGTGTACAATAATGGAAAAAGACAATTATATATCAATAAGTTTGTTGAAGTAAAATCAAAAGGATGTAAAGATACAAGTAATAATACTTTGACAAAAAAATCATATTGGACAAAACAGAAATCAAAATTGATTCGAAAACTCATAGTAGCTGATGATAAGGTAATAATCATAACTTTACATAGATAAAAAAAAGTAATGCGATTGAATTCATAAAATGAAAACATTATAATGATAAATGAACATTTTATATATATGTAGGGACAAATGATACATTGTCTTCTATTTTCAAACATCATCGACAAATTCCAAAATCAATTGCTCAGAAGATATCAAATGTTTGAAATAAATGCGAGAAAAATAACTAAAAATTACCCAAAATGTCAATGAAGACGTTGAACTAGTCATTCATACGAATATTATATGAAAATTTAATTTCAAATCATTTGCAGAAGGAAAAAGACAATGTTAAGTATTGTTAAGTATTGAGAAAAATAACTAAAGATTTGTTAAGCATTTTCTAAATGTTTTGCATCATATGGAACTAAAGTTAAAATTTATATAAACAAATATAATTTGAATTCTGAATAAGGTCAACCACGTAAGTAGTTTCTCGAGTGAAGGAAAAAGACAAGTTTTTAGAAGAGAAATTGTGCTCCTCAATATACAGTAAATTTCGTAAAAGAATTAAATATTCGAAATTGATAATTAATTCAATATAAAATATATGGTGCAGACTAGACAATAACATTAAGTTTACGGGAAGCCATCCCACAAAACGAAGGAAGTTTATTATAAATGAAAGAAAATAATAATGCAACTATAGCATTTTTCAACACGAGATCAACATTTTATCTAGATGATAATTAAAACCATGAAATATTTTACATACTTCGTATTTACAAAAAAATATATATAAATACGTTAATGAAATAAAAAATTATAGTTGTCACACAACTACGATCATCAGCCACAACAAGAATGCTACTAAATCCTTATCGCAATGAAACAATAGAGATGAAAGCATCATAAACTGTTTAATTTATTTATCAACTAGATGACACTAACGTTTATTGAAGTCATTATTACATAAAAATACATAAATAAATTTACATGATTAAAAAATAAGTGAAAAAAATTTTCAATTAATTTTTTCAATTCCGAAATTGAAATTGAGTAAAGTTATTAAAAATTGATTGCAACTAACAATTTAAATTTATTTCAAAAAAATGATATTAAACATGTTCATCAACAAGTCGAAAAAAATAACAACAAAGAGAAAATGTAATATATGTAGATAGACAAGCAAATCGAAAATTCAACTAAGATCATCGTTGAGCAATTAATAAAACACAAAGAAACACTTTTCATAAAATTCAATTGTTTCGTTAAAATTTAGGCAAATATCAATAACTAAGTAACAACATAATCAAAATAACACTAAAATATAAAAATAATATCAGTATTAGTAAAATTTTATGTACAATTTATCATGACTCCAAATTTAAAATTACAAATAAAATTAAATCTTAATTTCTTGTCTTAATACAATTGCAGAATATTCTCTACTACTTTGAAGAAAAGATATCAAAAGTGGAAAACAAAACAAAATCGTGGTACGAGACATACAACAATTATATGAAAGTTTAATCAAAACAACAAATGGAGACAGTTGCCCAAAGTGTTTGGACATCAAAATCAATATAATTCTGAGGCAAAACCATTGATTATATCATGTAAATCAAACTACAAAAAAAAAAAAAAAAGAACACAAAATAATCATAACTACTATAAAATTTAAAGTATCTCTTATGTAATCGGATATTGTTAAGGCAAAACCATTGATTATATCATGTAAATTAAGAAATCGATAATAATATCTCGGATATGGCCAAGTATAATCATATAACTTTTCATAAGTATTTTGGCATTGAATCAAATATCTGCAAGTTAATTAATGAGAAAAAATTTCATTAATTAGAGCATATATTCAATAGATAGTAGAAACAAATAGCGCTAGTTTGAAAATGAGGCCATGTAGTTCAGCTAAGTAGGCTTCATTTGTCAGCACTGAAATAAATTGTAGCCATCAGAAGACACCACAATTGGCTTTTCACCTTCAGACTCACTTCGGCATTGCGAATTCCAAATCCCAAAATGCTCGGTCGGGGCGCTACTGTTACTACTGGAGAAGCTGGATAAACCACAGATGTAAAGGCAGAACAAAGAATAAGATAGCAAAATTTATAAATCTGAATAAGTTGAGCGGGAGTTTCTTGAAGGTTAGAAAATTTGCAGACCTGCAACTGTTGAATTCGGTCTTGCCCCAAGGGAAACTTGAGCACCAGGGGAAGTAGATGGCAAGGAAGCTCCTTGAAACAAAAACCAAATTAGTCGAATATCAAAATAATGCTTATAAAAGTCGCTTGATGGTTTTTCTTGCTTCATTCTTTACATTTTTCATTCTAATATTGTATGCCACATTTTAAGCATCAATTATCTATTTTTTTCTTAAGTTTAGGAAAATAAATGTTGCATTAGACTTTTGGTTTTTTATTCCATTCATGTAAGAAAAAAAGAGAATGGAATTAAATAATTTGATTATGAACTGGGCATTGAATTAAAAGCAATCCAAAATCTTAGATTTCAAGATGGTGCTGCATCTTCTTTTTTGTAAATGCGAATGGTGGTCCTTCATTTATAGAAAGGAATTAAATAATAGTTTAACATACATACCTCCGCAAATAGAAGGGTCTATTTGGAGATTGCACAGCTGAGGCAACTCTAGAGCAAGCGTTGTGTTGATAGGAAACGAACTCAAGGCAGACGGGTCATTGAGGAATGGACAAAGGCAAGTAGGCTTCTGGCCGTAGAGTTGGTTAAGACTATCACAACATGACTGCACTGGTGAAGCTGCCACGCCTTGCACGAACTGCGCACATGAGGCTAAAGTTAGCAAATTCGGCCCACACTCAGCAATTGTGTTCTGGGCAATGGCCTTTAGGGAAACACAATGGAGAAACACAAGAAAGAGCGATGTGGGGAAAAGAGGGAGACGAAAAGGCATTGCACAAGTTAGGTCGGTAACGCAAGTTTTGTTTGTGAGTTTTGAGGCGAATTCGCCATTGATTTTCATGTTAGCTAAATAGACGAAGAGTGCATTTGTTGGGCATGAACTGCACAGCCATGCAATAGGTGTGTGATCCCTTGACACACTTTTGTATGATCTCTCTCAAGCTACTGTCTAGTTTTCACTACTTTTTTTCATTTATATGTTGTGTCTATCATTCATATTTTCAGGTAAAGAAAATGTGTGGGATATGAAGTTTAAAAAAACCAGACTGCTCATTTAAGTATCTGTAGAAATATTCATTCAGAATTTGTGTATCATAGATAAAGATTTGTCATGCGTATTGATTATGACAAGTTAAAAAAAAATCGCAACTCGTTAAATTTGTTACAACTTGTATGTAATTAAAAATGTTACGAAAAATGATACAGAGAATATCACAAAATATTTGGACTCTTAAACCATACACATATGTGTGATTTAATGAGGTTCTATTTCCACCTCAACTATTGTATTCTACAATTATTTATGGACAATAATAAATTACGTGTTTATCAGGATAATGAAATTATTATAATTATTGAATAATACAAACATTTCATGTTCTATTAAAATAAAATAAGGACTTCAGTTTTTAATTAATGATTTGTATGATATTTTTAATTAAAATTTTAATTATCGAATTAAATTTAATAGAATAATGAGCATTTGAAGGAGCAACGAAGGGCTTCAAATCCTTCACTACACTTCTTGCTACACCAATAAAACCATTTTTTCCTAATTAGTTGTTATTTGTTTGTCAGCCTTTATACCACTTTACAATTTACAACAATAAACCACTTTACAATTTACAACAATAAACCTTAATAAAGGTAGAAAATTTAATTAAATCTTCATATTTAAGCAGCAAGCTGTGAGCTCTGCTTTTCGAATGCCTTTAAGGTAATTTTGGATCTTTCCAAACTGGGATACGTGAACCACTGTTTATAAACAAGATTGACTTCCGGATCTTTTAATTGATTTTCAAGAATCTCAATTTGAGATTTTATTAATTTAATCTTCTTTTTAAGTTTCAACAGATAATTTGCAGATGACATGATATAATCGAAAGGTGGATCATAAATATAATCGTATGACATAAACTTACATAAATCTTGATGAAATGAAGAAACTTGAAAACTGAAGAACTGGAGAAAACTTCAGAACTCTTATTATCAGAGAGAGTAGTAGATAATTTTGGTGTGTGGATCACAAAGGGAATCCACTCCTTAAATAACCAAAAAACTAAAACAGTAGTTCCACCTTCTACCTATAAACACATGACACGTAATACCTAAAAGATAAGCATAAAAACTTAATAATACACAACAATAATGCATGACTTTTAGTCGAGACACAGTTCACAAAGATCGTGACTTCCAGCTCACACATCCATTGTCTCATGCATTCAATAATGCGAATATGTCTTCACCCTCATATGGGTCCTGAGCATCTTGTAGATCATCTTGATCGGTCATCTGTGTATCATCTTCCATTTTTTCCTTTCCTTTTGAGGAGGTTGATTCTTGAGTGGATAGATTTGATTTTTCACCAAAAACTTCTGTGAACATAGAAGTAATGGTATCCTTGTCTAAATGTTGAAAAAGTTCTTTTAGCAATGTGGTTTGTGTTGGGGTGTCATGATTCAAATTCCTCATAGTTTCTCTGGCAACTCCCAGAGCTATTACTCCCTGTCGATCATAAACTTTGCCTTCTACAAAGAAGTCTTCTTTTCCCCACCATTTTATAAGAATTTTTCTAATTAATACAGTAGGGGCAAATTTGATTTCAAACTTTTCTTTAGTCAGGTCTTGCAGTCTATATTCCCATCGAATAATCCAGGGAACATTATAATTAATGGCAAATTGAATCATGGCTGTTAAACCATCAAACTGGGTATTGGCATTTTGGAACTTAATCCATATGTTCTTAACATTTCGTGGAAGGATTGAGGGCATTACCCCCCATGAGAAGAAAAAAGTTTTGAACCATGTAGGTATGAATTGATGAATATCATCTAATTGGAATTTCATCCACCAAGAGTGTTTTCTTTGAGAATTCTCATATAATACAATGGTATCCCAAGCCATAATATAATTATGATAATTAAACATATTAGGCATTGCCTGAAAAGTGTTTAATTGTCTGGCTTGGCTAAGAGGTAAACCCCAATTAGCCGCTGGGATAATCTTTTTTATTATCATTTTAGAGAATGCGTAATTGCGATTGCGATCCATATGTTGAATTTCAATTGAGCCAGTTTCTACTAAAATTGTTTCAAAGTAGTCTCTGATTTTTCTGCCCAATATGGGTTGTAAATTTTTAATTAAATAGCTTTGAGCTATATGAATAGGTGATAGACCTTTAAGGTCTTTATCATCAGAACAACAGTTAAGGCATCCTGAAATTAGATAGGGATATTTTAATTCTTCTTTTGATCCCTTTAAGGCAAATATAGCATTATTATAATAATGTATTTCATATGCAGTAGGATCTTCTGTAAATTCTTTAATTGGATCAAATTTTTCTTCTTCTGTGGTAGCCATATTAGGCTGAGGAATAGTGGCACCTCTTTTAAAAGGTGGTTTATTCATTGGTTTCTTCCCGGTGGCTGGTCTTTTTAAGACTGTCTTCCAAGGCTGATCCCTGCAAGAATTCTCTAGTTAGAAAGTCTGGTAAAGAATTAGATTTTCCAGATATATGTTCAATATCAAAATCAAAACAAGCTAATATGGCTTGCCATCTAGCAAATATTTGTTTCGATGCTATAACTTTAACATCTTTTAAAAGAATATCTTTGGCAGATTTGCAATCAACTCGTAATAAAAAATTTCTTATTTAAAATATCACTTTCAAATTTTGTAATACATTTAACAATTGAAAGAATTTCTTTCTTTGTTGTAGAATAATTCTTTTGAGTATTATTCCAAGTTCCAGAAGTATATCTGACAAGAATTTCTTTATATGTATTATCTATTTTTTGTTTAAGTATTCCTCCATATCCAATATCAGAGGCGTCTGTTTCAACTATTTTAAATGCTTCAGGATTAGCAATAGATAAACAAGGGAGTTCTTTAACTCTTTCTTTTATTTTTTGTATTGCCAAAGTATGACTATTAGTCCATGGTTGAGGATTTTTCTTCAACCTTTGAAATAATAATTTACAATCTCGTGCGAGATCTTTATAAAAATCTCCTATATAATTAAGACTTCCAAGAAATCTCTGTAATTGATTTACATCAATGATTTTATCAGGAAATTTATCAGCAAAAACTATTGCTCTTTCAATAGGAATTATTATTTCATTTTCAATATAGTGTCCTAAAAATTTTATCTTAGTTTGAAATAGTTTTACCTTTTTCTGGTTTACTGCTAAACCAGCTTTTTTAGTAACTTGAATAAAAATATTAAGATGTTTAAAATGCTGATCAATATTATCAGAATAAATAAGGACATCATCTATATAGACTATAATATAATCAATATACGAATTATAAATTTCATTCATTATATTTTGAAATTCCATTGAAGCATTTTTTAATCCAAATGGCATTACATTCCATTCGTAATATCCAAATGGTACAGTAAAAGCTGTTTTATATTTGTCTTCTTCTTTTAGAAGAATTTGATAAAATCCTGATTTTAAATCGAAAGAAGAAAATATTTTTCTTTTAAATAATCTATTTAATAGATCTCTTTTATTTGGTAATGGATGTTTTATCCATTTTAATGCTTTATTAAGCGGTTAATAACAAGTCTAGGAGCTCCTCTTTCTATTTCAGCTGCATTTTCTACATAGAAAGCTGGACAACTCCAAGGGCTATTACTTGGTCTAATTAAATCCTTTTTAAGAAGACTGTCTATTTCTTCTTTGCAATAGTTTAAAAGTCTAGGTCCCATAGCAAAAGGCCTTGCTTTTGTAGGAATTTTATCCTCATTAAAATCATCAGTATAAGGAAGACTAACTTGATGTTTTTTACTATTCCAAAAGGCATTAGGAACATACACATATCTCTTTAGATATGGTTTCTGAAAATTTTTTCTTGAATTTCATCAGAATTTATTTTTTCTTTAATATGTTTAAAAAGAACTTCATCTTTTAATGAAGTAACAAAATTTTCTTTATTAGTTACTATTTTTTGCAAAATATTGATAGATTTTGAAACTGGTATTGTTGTAAATGGAAAAAATAAATCATTTCCTTTGATGTTGGTATATAACCCTTTTTCATTAATTTTATTAATGGGAAACAACATTTGGAAAAATGGAGTTCCTAAAATAACAGGAGTAGATATATTTTTAATAAGAATAAAAGTTGTATTTAAACAAACTCCAGAATTACATATTGCTACCTCAGACAATTTGTAATTAACTATGAGAGGTTGCTTATTAGCAGCTGTTATAAACTGAGTGGTCTTTTTATAACATTTAGAAGGAACTATTCCTTCACTGATGCAATTTACATCAGCTCCTGTATCTAATAATGCTTCAATCGTAATTTTAAATTTTTTATTAATAATTAATGTTACCTTTGAGTACCATTTTTGAGAAATAATCTGATCGATTTTATTGATCCAAATCATTTGATTTATTTCATTATCATTATCCTCTTTGGGTAAAATTTCTTCTTCTTCATCAGAAGTAGAATCTTTTTCCCAAATATGATTATTATTAATACTAAGAGTATTTACTCTTTCTTTTAAATATTTGATCTCAGATTTTATCTGATCTATTTCTCCTTTTAATTCGGATATCGTAGGTTCTCTTTCTTTTTGTTTAGCTTTTTCTAATATTTTATTATAAGAATATAATTCATATTCTTGTACCGTATTTTGTATAAGTTTAGTAGGCTTATGATTTGCCATATTTAAGTAATGTTCTATAGCTTTTTTTTTTCTATAGGATCTTTTATTTGATCTATAAGATCTAAAATGAAATTTTCTTCATTTGACATAACATTTATTTCTAAGCCCATAAAATTTATAAGACAAGTATCACAATCACAATCTGATTCACAGATTTTATGTTCTGATATTTCAGAATCATTATCTGAACTACTATTAGAATATTCGGAGAATTCATTATCAATAATATTGATATAAAAATCTTTTTGTTTTAAATTTTCTTCTTTATTAAGAAGAATATTTATCAATGATTCTTTTAAATCATTGTTTATATTAAGATTATTAATCTTTTTCTTGACATAACACTTATTAGCCTTATGTCCAATTTTTCCACATTTCCAGCATACTGGAACTTTAGTAGAATCATTTTTTATAAGTTTTTTAAATCTTTTCTTTGAATATTTTTTAGATTTTTCTTTATCTTTTAGATAATGTTTCTTCCTTTTAAAATGAAATCTTTTTCTTTTCTTGTCTTTTTTAGGATATTGTATTGGTTGAAAGCATATTTGCTCACAAAAGTCACCAATAATATTTCGGTTTTCTTCTTTTTGCATATCAAGCTGCCTTTTTAACTTGATATCATTACAAAGAGTTATACCTTCTGCAGTTATTTCTGCAGATAAATCTCCATAAGTAAGAATACTGCAATCTATAGAGTTTGTTGGAGATTTAGATTTTTATCTATTTTTAACTCTTTCAGCAAAAAGAACTGGAAGTCCAGAAATAAATTTTTCTTTCCAGAAATTTGCATTGCAATCATTTCTAATTAAAACTTTTGTCATAAACACATCTTTATACCATCTAAATTCAGATATTGTTGGACATCTCAAATTCATTAATTGTTCTTGAGATCTATCTAATTGAAGTTTATTAGCTCAAATAAAATTAGATAGAATGGTATAAATCAGTGTATTAACTGCATCAGACTCTTCTCTTCCATTAAGATCAATTATAGAAGAGTTAATAATTTTATTTTTTGCATCTTTTGAGAGATAAAAATCCCACCAACCTTGAAGTTGGCCAGTAAAACCAGTAATAATGGCTTGAGCAATTTGCCTATCATTATTACCTTTTATTTTTGCGGCAGAAGAGTATATTAACATTTGTTTAATAACAGTTTTAATCTGATATTCAGATTTACCATCTATATTCCATTCAGTAATGGCTTCACCATTAAACTGAACATAATCTTTCTTTTCTTCAATTTGAAGATCAATAGGTGTTGCTTTTTTATAAAAAGGTTTTGCAATTGATACTTTATGCATTTTATTAATCTGCATTTCTTCTTCAGAAGAACTTGAAGAATTTTCAAGTTGTTCATCTTTGGTAATTACCGAAATAGAACCATTTTCTCTTATATTTATTTTTTGTAATCTGTCTATTAGACCTTCCATAAAATTTTCATCTTTTTTAGAACTGAAAAGAAATTTTTCTTGTTTAAGATTAGGAGGGGGTTTTATCATCAAAGTTTTTGAACTTTCTCCACAAGAAATTTGTTGTTTAGATTTAGATAAAATCTCTTCTATTCTTGTAGTTTGATTTCTTAAAGAATGTAAAGTTAAATTGGTAAAATTATTTTGCTGAATTATATGGTCAAAATTACCATTTCCTAATTCGGATTTTATAGGAGCAGCAAATATTTCTTTGTTGCCCTTTTCAATTTGGAGAGTAGTAAATGGAGGATGAAACTCAAAAGATTCTTCTCCTGTT
This sequence comes from Primulina tabacum, assembly GCF_025594145.1. NCBI lineage: Eukaryota > Viridiplantae > Streptophyta > Magnoliopsida > Lamiales > Gesneriaceae > Primulina > Primulina tabacum. The sequence continues at coordinate 4,834,821 of NC_134565.1, read as the reverse complement.
TCATTAACATATAATTTATATGTTGATTCAAGAATATTTATAAAAGACTCATCTTTAAAATTTGAAAATATTTTATTTCTAGCTGGAAAATATAATTTTTCCATCCATTTGAAGAAATCCAAATTTAATCTAGTTTCTTCAACCCATTCGGTATATCTAGAAGAATATAGATTTTGTTGTTTTGAGTTTAAACAACTTAAAAACCATTTTTTCTTATTTAGATTTTTAATCTTTTCTAAACTTTGTTGAATAGAATTGTTATTATTAATAACCATAACATTATAACCCATATCTGAAAAAGTAGGAGAATCTGATTTTCTATTATTAACAGAATAACTTCTTTGAAATCGAGAAGTACTAGATTCAGGAAGATCAACCTTATATTCAGGTTGAGATATATTATCATTAGTCTTTTGAAGACCAGATGTACTAATTTTTTCAAAATCAGATATAGAAGAAGTAGAATTTCTACTTTCTTCTGGAAGTTTAATTCGTAAATGTCGTTGGGATGAGAATTTAATTTCAACATCACCATCTACATATTGAACTATACTTTCTACCTTTCTAGATTCTTCTTTAATAGTAGGAGCAATATTCTCCATTTTCCAGATTTCTGGTAAAGTAACTTGATTCCAATTTATTGTTTTGGGAATCATAATATTACTTTTATTAATATCGGTAATAAAGAGTGTAGTTTCACCTCTTTTAGAACTAATTTGATTAGTATTAATTCTAAAATTAGAGATTGTAGAATTCATTACTTTATAACATATCCTATATAATAGAACAACATTTTCTGTTCCATCTATCATGTCGAAGCCTTCAGTCTTTATGTTTAAAGTGAGAGCTTTCATGATATTTGGATCAGAAAGAGAAATCGAAAAATTAGGAAAACAACTAAAATGTATTGGTCCTTCACATAATGAGGACTCTACTATTCCTAATAAGGAATCTTCGAATTTGTTATGCCTTTGATCTCTTACTAAAATTAAGGCCGAAGTATTTAAACCTAATCTGGTGAGTGGTTTTAAACCTACTTGAATCATACCCAAATGCATAAATCTATAAGATTTCATATGAATATTTATAAGATTTTGAGATAACAGACTAAAAGAATCATAATCTCCTTTTAGAGGAATAGCTTCTTCAATAGTTTTTATAATATAGTCAGATTTAAAATTAAATCCTTTGGATCTATATATCTTCGTATTAGAAGATACTGTTAATTTCCAGTTAATGCAATAAGAAGATCATCTGAAATAAATAATTGTTCTGATGAAACCTTTTATTCTACCATACATAAACTGGTCGTAGATAGATGAACAAACTATAATTCTTTTGTATTCTTTATATTTTATTTTGATTATCAAAACCATTTTTAAGAATCATTAAATCCTATAAACAATCGGTCATATCGTCCGAGTTCCAAAAAAAATTGTGAGCCGAGACGTCTGGGTTTCTGGGAGGCCCAATTTTATGCTTTGGATCTCCTGCTTGATGTATTAAGAAATTACATTTTAATATAATTTGATCTTTTAAATTATTGTTTATTATGCAAAAGATTTTAAAATATGATTTTTAAATTTTTGATTATGTTAACATATGGTTTTACGTAAGAGTTTAAATCTAATAAAATAGTCATCAAATAAATATAATAATTAATATCTTATGAGCCAAACTTTGAAAACACCTATGTGAGCACCGATGAGGTGTCACTCACCCATTGGATGCACAATTTTTCTATATTTCATCACATCCAATAGGTGATTGATACCTCAACGGTGCTCACATAGGTGAATATTGCTCCTACTATTAAAACTTGGACCGAGGTCTCGATTTTAACCCGAATCGACTCGAAACTTGACCGAATTTTTCCCAATTTGTTTACCATATCTTAAATACACTTAAAGCTCCTAAAACATGTACTCAAGCTCCTAAAACCACGGCTCAAACTTCCAAGAAATTTGCCACCCTCGGCCATCCCCTTCCCTTGCTCTCATCTCAACACATGTCACCCCAAACCATATTTTCTTTCGGTCCTCTCTCACTCCACCACTTGTTCAGCCGATAACACTCACCATTAGGACCTAACTACTCTTCTTAACTAAGCCTAACCCAAGCAACCAGCTGCTGCACCACCCGTAACGGCCGAAACTATCACCTTCTTCCCAACTCACACCAAGCCTCTGAAGACCGAGCTTCTCCCTCAACCAAAATTCTATGACTCCCTCCTAACAACACACTAGGCTCTACACCGTCTGAAACATGGCTGGGTTGGGTTTGAGCACATGCACAGCCCGATCTTACCCCTTTGCGCGCGATCCACCGAAACCATCCAAACCCCCTTGCTGTAAACTCACGGTTTTTAGTCCCCACCCCCTACAGATCGTTCCCAACCCAAAGACAGCAACCTCACAAGTAAAGGGACCCATTCAGCAAGCCATGAGACAGCCCCCTTGCACTCAACGTGAAAATATGAATAACATAACATATAATGCATAGAAATGGTGCAAAAACCGAAATATTATCCATGTGCTTAACTAGATCAAATGATTTCATGAAGGTTCGTACACACAACAGTAATATTGACGTGTATGAAGCAAAACAAAGTAACAAGCGTGCCTGGGGATGATTTGGTGAACAAAGCAAGAAGAGGGAGACCCGAGAGGATTTATCCTTTGCCAAGACTGGTGTAGTCGAAAGTTTCCTTTGCAAGAATGGAGGATGACCGAATTATTCAGCTGAGATTTGATGAAACCGAGAGGCTTTTGAATGGAAAAAGGGGTGATCGGCTGATGGGGGGATTACGGGTAGGTAAAGAGATGCTTAGGATTAAATGATATTGTTAATTAGAAGATTAGTGGACAATAATCATGTTAATTAAAATTTTAAAAGATGTTTAAGCCCAATGAGCTTAAAAGTAGGCCCGTTAAATCCAAACGCACTCCCGAAAAATATTTCGCGTTGAAAATATAAGTCGAAACCTCAGAACGTCACCCGATTCGATTAAATTTGCGTACATTTAAAAAATAAAATCACGCGGGTAAAAATACCCAATCAAATCCCATTTTGAAAAATACCCTTAAAAACACCTTATATTAATTTATAAAAATAAATCATGTAATGAAATAATTTTTTTGAGAATTCTCCGGTCTCCGTTCCTCGATCGAACGTGAAATACACTTAGAAACCCTAATGCATGAACTTTTAAAATTTCATGAATTAAATTCTACCATGCAATAATTATGCATAAAAATAATTAATCACGAATTAATAAAATAAACATGCATTTAATGCTTTAAAACAATTTAATAAAATACCAAAGAAATTTAATAACTTGCATACATGTGATTCACGTGGACTTTCAAATTTTCGGGACATTACATGAGCAGCCTTCAAAAGATAATGCATGGGCAGATGTCTAATCAGAAAAATTGTTTGTAACCTTCAATTGGAAAATACATTAATAATTTATAACCACCAACTATATAATAACTGATAATTTATTTATCTCCTAATATATTATATTGTAGCATTTTTCACTACTTAAGGCAAGATAATACTTTACCTTTCAATTTTTCGCTTTTTCACTTGAATTTTATGTAGACTTGTTCTTGCTTATTCTTTTTTTACACACATACGTGTAAACATACATATATATATATACATATATATATATACATATATATATATATATATATATATATATATATATAAAGTAATCTAAATGACACCCAGCATGATTCCTTCTTTCCAATATCTTTATTTCACAAATAAATATAATAATATTTTTTTAAAAAATATAACTATTAAAATTTAGTTAGAAACTCCTCGATTCTTTTTGTATTTTTCAATTTAAGGTCTATCACAAAAACATTGAATTAATATAAATAAAATTTTATGAAATGATCATGGTGACAACAATAATACTACTAAACGCTTATCGCAATAAAGTAATAGAGATGAAAGCATGATAAACAGTTAATTTATTTTATCCACTAGATAACACTAACTTTTGTTGAAGTTATTATTACATACAAATACATAAATAAGTTTGCATGCCTAAAAATTAAGTGAAAAAAAATTCAATTAAAATTTTCAATACCAAAATTGAAAATGAGTCAAGTTATTAAAATTTGATTGAAACTAATAATTTAAATTTATTTCCAAAAATGACATAAAACATGAACATCAATAAGTCGGAAAACAATAACAACAAAGAGAAAATGAAATATATATAGATAGACAAGAAAATCGAAGATTCAACTAATATCATTAATGTTGAGCAATTGATAAAACACGATTAAAGAAACACTTCTCGTAAAATTCAATTGTTTCATTAAAATTTATGCAAATATCACACGTATAACTAAGCAAACTACATTAATCAAAATCACATTAAAATATTAAAATAATATGAATATAAGCAAAATTTTATTTACAAATTGTTATAACTCCAAATTTAAAATTACAAATAAAATAATTATGAAGTGGGCACTATGGCAGCAATGCTAAATCCAAGATTTGATCACGAAGATAGAGTCGTTCAAACTAGTTGTCGATCAGTACACCTTCGTCGTCGTTTTCTAGATCATCCATAAGAAAATGTTCTATTTCTTCTAATCTTCTCTGGACAGAATAATCGAGCTCTCCACCAGGCTGATTTTGTTGTTGCTGTGGAACACTACCGTGCTGCTGACTCGTGTATTGCAGAGCAGTTTGATTTTGCTGGTGCATTAATGGAAGATCCGGCTGTCGCTGCTGAAACTGTTGGTGCATTAATGGAAGATCCGGCTGTCGTAGGTGAAGATGGTGTTGCGCTGGAACGTCGTGCTGCTGATCAGATTCAGTTCTCGAACGCTTGTGGGATGTCAGGTTCTCACTTTCAGAAGTCTCGCGTATGGTTTTACAAGAATCAGAAGCGGCGGCGGCCGGTTTTCTCTCACGAATCCGGCACAGAACGCAGTCATCTAGCTGAAAAAGTGGCGAACAAACACGGCATAAAAAAACATGTCGGAATGGATCGGACTTGAGAAAATTGCGGGAAAAAGGACCGGCCATATTTACAAAAACATGTTGAGAGAGTTCTTACCCGCATGGATCCCGTCGGATGTCTCGGAGGCTGGTTAATAGTGTACTCGTGCATTATCCAGTTAGTCTTCTTTCCATTGGAGGCCTTCCCTTGGTAAAAAACCAAGGTCCTCTTCAATCCAATACATTCATTATTATCAAATATTTTTTTACCAATCGCCGTTGCCTTCCAAAATCCATCACCGGCGGCTCGGTTCGGTCGACTGCCATTCATATACTTCCGGTCTCTCGGGGTAAAAAAGTACATTAATCCATCATCCCCCCAACTTGTATTAGTATCTGCAACAGATAAAAATATTTTTTGAAAACATAAAATTCTTTATTAGTTAGTCAAAAAACATCAAAACACACATGCAAGCATATATAACAAAGTAAACCGCCCTCCTTAATTCTAACAAAATTTCTACAATCCACCCACTGATCACGATCATGCACACACCACACAATATATCACAAATCTATTTTATAATCTAATCCAATACAGACTGAAGAAAGAAGAAAGTACCGGCCAACTCCCACGGATTATACTTGTAAACATCTACGGTGCGGATATAGTCGCATGTGAGTGGCTGGTTATTGATCTTCTTGTTTAGAAGGAGCATGAGTTCTGTGTCTGTGGGATTGAAACGAAGCCCCACCGTGACCGGATTAATCATCGTCTGCTGCTGCATGTTGAAACTAAGTTATTGATCTAGGCCAAGTTCGTGAGAGAAAGAAAAATCAATAGAAGAATATATATATATATAGAGATATATAAAAAGCATTCTATTCGAATTTAGAGATAAATTAAAGATAAGTTTTATATCTTAAAGAATATTGTTGGATCAGTTTTAAAAAATTTTTTGGTTTACAGTTTTTTAATTTTCAAAGTTTGGCTCGTAAGATATTATTATATTTATTTGATGACTATTTTATTAGATTTAAACTCTTACGTAAAACCATATCTTAAAATCTACTGCATAATCGAAAATTTAAAAATCATATCTTAAAATCTTTTGCTTAATAAACAATAATTTAAAAGATCAAAATATATTAAAATGTTATTTCTTAACACATCATGCAGTAGATCCAAAGCATAAAATAAAGCCTCCCAGAAACACAGACAGCCCACAATTTTTTTTTTTTGGAATTCGGACGATATGATATATCGTTTATAGGATTTAATGATTCTTAAAAATGGTGATAATCAAAATAAAATAAAAAGAATAGAAAAGAATTATGATTTGTTCATCTATCTATGGCCAGTTTATGTATTAGAATAAAAGGTTCTATCAGAACAATTATTTATTTCAGATGATCTTCTTATTGCATTAAAGATATTAATATCTTTATGTATAATATTCAAAATTTAAATAATTTATGTTATTGATGATTATTAATATTTAATGGAACACATTTTTTTTTAAATCCCTAAAAAATAGGAAGATTTTATAAAGGTTGACAAATAAATAACAACTAATTAGGAAAAAATAGGTTTTATTGGCCTAGCAAGAAGTGTAGTAAAGGATTTGAAGCCCTTCGTTGCTCCCTCAAATGCTCATTATTCTATTAAATTTAATTCGATAATTAAAATTTTAATTAAAAATATCATACAAATCATTAATTAAATACTGAAGCCCTTATTTTATTTTAATAGAACATGAAATTTTTTAATTATTCAATAATTATAATAATTTCATTATCCTGATAAACACGTAAATTCTTATTATCGATAAATAATTGTAGAATAAAATAGTTGAGGTGGAAATAGAACATCATGAAATCACACATGTGTATGGTTTAAGAGTCCAAATATTTCGTGACATTCTCTGTATCATTTTTCGTAACATTCTTAATTATATACAAGTTGTAACAAATTTAATGAGTTGTGATTTTTTTGAACTTCTCATAATCAATACGCGTGACAAATCTTTATTGATGATACACAAAATTTTGAAAAAATATTTCTACCGATACTTAAATGAGCTGTCTGGTTTTTTTAAACTTCATGTCCCACACATTTTTTTTACCTGAAAATATGAATGATAGACACAACAGAGAAATGAAAAAGTAGTGAAAACTAGACAGTAGCTTGAGAGAGGTCATACAAAAGTGTGTCAAGGAATCACAAACCTATGTATTGCATGGCTCTGCAGTTCATGCCCAAATAATGCACTCTTCGTCTATTTAGCTAACATGAAAATCAATGGCGAATTCGCCTCAAAACTCACAAGAAAAACTCGCATTACCGACCTAACTTGTGCAATGCATTTTCGTCTCCCTCTTTTCCCCACATCGCTCTTTAATTTCTTGTGTTTCTCCATTGTGTTTCCCTAAAGGCCATTGCTAACTTTAGCCCCATCCATGTGCGCCGTTCGTGCAAGGCGTGGAAGCTTCACAAGTGCAGTCATGCTGTGATAGTCTTAACCAACTCTACGGCCAGAAGCATACTTGCCTTTGTCCATTCCTCAATGACCCGTCTGCCTTGAGTTCGTTTCCTATCAACACAACGCTTGCTCTAGAGTTGCCTCAGCTGTGCAATCTCCAAATAGACCCTTCTATTTGCGGAGGTATGTATGTCAAATTTTTATTAAATTATTATTTAATTCCTTCCTATAAATGAAGGACCATACAGTCCATTCGCATTTACAGAAAAGAAGATGCAGCACCATCTTGAAATCTAAGATTTTGGATTGCTTTTCAATGCCCACTTCATAATCAAATTATTTAATTCCATTCTTTTTTTTTTCTTAAACTTAATGCAGTACCAAACGTTTAATGCAACATTTATTTTCCTAAACTTAAGGAAAAAAAAAGATAATTGATGCATTAAAAAGGCCAGTGGCATACAGTATTAGAATGAAAAATGCAAAGAATGAAGCAAGAAAAATCAGCAAGCGACTTTTATAAGCTTTATTTTGATACTCTATTAATTTGTTTTTTGTTTCAAGGAGCTTCCTTGCCATCTACTTCCCCTGGTGCTCAAGTTTCCCTCGGGGCAAGACCGAATTCAACAGTTGCAGGTTTGCAAATTTTCTAACCTTCAAGTTATTCCCGCTCAACTTATTCAGATTTATAAATTTTGCTATCTTATTCTTTGTTCTGCCTTTACATCTGGGTTTATCTAGCTTCTCCAGTAGTAACAGTAGCGCCTCGACCGAGCATTATGGGATTTGGAATTCGCAATGCCGAAGTGAGGCTGAAGGTGAAAAGCCAATTGTTGGTTCTTCTGATGGCTACAATTTATTTCAGTGCTGACAAATGAAGCCTACTTAGCTGAACTACATGGCCTCATTTTCAAATTAGCGCTATTTGTTTCTACTATCTATTGAATATATGCTCTAATTATTGAAACTTTTCTTGTTAACGTGCAGAAATTTGATTCAATGCCAAAATATATACTTGATGAAAAGTTATATGATTATATTTTTGGCCATATCAGAGATATTTTTATCATTTTCTTAACTTACATGATATAATCAATGGTTATGTCTTAACAATATTGTCGGATTACATGAGATATACTTCCAATTTTATAGTAGTTATGATTATTTTGGGTTAAAACAAATGAAATTTAAAAAATGATAGTTTGTGATTGATATATATACACACACTTGTATATCTGTGCACGTGTTATATATGTGCTTGTACTATGTTTTTTTTAAAATCAATTTGATTTATATTCATATAGGGTTAATATCATAATTGTTAAAATTAATGAGGGGAAATTGAGAGACCATAATGTAATTTGAAATTATTATTTTAAATAAAAGTCATATCATAATTATAAAAGTTAATAAAAGACTAAACTACAATTTCAAATAATAAAATTAAAAAGAAAAAAATCAAAAATACTCAAACACCATTTTTTTATCTTTATTATAGAGATTTTTAATAATAATAATAATAATTATTATTATAATAAATATGTGGTTGGAAAAAAAACTACAAAAATGAATTTATATTGCAAAATTATAGTAAATTATTACATTTATACATTTTAAATATTAACTTTTATCTCGCTTTCTAGTTCTCTAATGGTGTCTTTAGTTATGAATGTTGATAACTTTGAGTCATATGGTATCTCAATCATTTTGAGTGACATGAATCTTTGTCGGCCAAAATGAAACTTAGCCTGATGAGATAACCCTGGTCGGATGAGATGAACCCTGATCGGGTGACATGAACCCTGGTTGAGGAAGAGATGAACCCTGGTTGGACGAGATAATCCTGGTTGGACGACCTAAATCCTAGTCGGGCAAGATGAACCTTGGTCAGGTGATCTGAACCATGCCTGGCAATATGAACCCTGGTCGGGCAAGATGACCCTAGTCGGGTGACCTAAACCTTGGCTAAATTCTACCTGTGCTCTACTTAGTTTTTCAAGAGCAACTTGGAATCTGGTAATGCTTTTGAAACGTCTATTATTATTTTTTTCAAAAAACAAGCTACGCCCGAAAATGCACACGTACTCTTATACATAAAAATAAGTCAACCATCCACTAAATAAAAATAATTACAGTTAATTAAATCTTAAAATGGAATCAATCTCCTAGTCTACTGTTTTAAAAGAGAATCTCGAACACACTACCAAAAGTCTGACAAATTAACAACGTATATAAAGATTCAAACACATTTAAAAATGTTTTTTAAACCCATGTCTCAAAAATCATATTATGCAGAAGAAATGCAAGGTCCTCGGGTTTTCACGTGCACCCCCAACCCAGCCTACTCAGTGTTTAGCGCCACCAGTCTCCTCATCCACATGATTACCTGCATCGATCACACCTAGTGAGTCTAAAGACTCAACACACGTGAATCGATATAACAAATACATATACATATCATGCAACAGTGAAAAGTACTGTAAACAAAGTAACTTTCATGATCTTTCAAAAGATGAACATAAACGTAAACATATTCATATCAAATCATATACATATTCTTTTCTTAAATTGAATTCAGATCATTAGTTGTGACTTTGTTATCAGCTCTAAGTCGATGGATTCATCTACGTATATCCATAGAATCCGGCGTTGGGGATATCAGAGACATTTTTACCCATCCACTGAGCCTTGACCTTACATGTTTGCGTTCGTATTTGTCACAACCAACTCACCTCATTCAAAAACATGTCACCGTATTCATCACTTATAAAATTCATACATATACATACATTTTCTTAAAACCAAGAATCCAACATAATTTCATAAAAATTCATATTCATATTAATTATATACATTTTAAAAACACAATTTTGGTTATCAGAGCGCTGCCAGGACTGCTAGCTCGACCCGTGTGCAAATTGACCATTTTGTCCCTGAAAACCCTAATTGACCATTTTACTCGTGGACCTCAAAATTTCGACCCGAAGCCAACCGAACTTATTAAAACACCTCAAAACATATTTATAATCATTTTCTAGACGTAAACTCGAGCCCATGCAAGAACTTCTATAATTCGTTCCAAAACTTGGACATGGGTCCCGGTTTTAACCCGAATCAATCCGAAACTTAACCAAATTTTTCCAAATTTAAACCATAACTTATTCACATCCTCCCAGTCCCTAAACGTCATAGTTCCAGCCATTTATGACCCTCTAAATCCCGCTGGACTCTGCTGTAACCTTGCTGAACCTGAACCATTCCAACCCTAGTTGCGCTATCGAACAAAATAATCGAACCTATGCCTAACCTACTTGGACCATCCTCGAACCAACCCTTCCTAGCCAACCTCTGGACCTTCCTGGATAGACTAGCCATGGACTCTAACCTCATGCACACGATTGTACACGATGAATCCGAAGTTCCATCGTCGAACCCTAAATCACGTTTAGCTTCTTCGATCTCCTCCTAACCCGAGACCAGCCATGCACGAGCTGCTCCAGACCATGTCTCAGACCCAGCAGGGTCTACTCCACGTCCATGGAACATCCCCTGCATCGGTGCCCTCCCCTTTCACCTAATCTAGTCCCTCGAACCCTAGAACCAAGCCACTACAACAAAAACGCAAAACGACGACGGATTTTATCCGTTATCGTAGCCTTTTTACAACTGTTGTAACTGAGGGTGTTGTTGAAAATGCGTTTAACGACAACGGATTGTATCCAATGTCTTAGATACTATTTGCAATCAGTGTCGGAAATCATAATAAACTGTCGCTAATTAGCGACGATTATCCATAAATTCCGTCGCTAAACTTAGCGACGGTTTTTCATGATGTCCGTCGCTAAATTTTTTGATAAAATAAAAAAAATTGCTTTTAATAATTTAATAAATCTAAAAAAAACTTACAATCTGACTATGCTAAAAATATTCATGATCTTAACTAACACTTAAAAATTTACCAAAAATTGAAACGAAAAAATTTACCCTAAGTCCAAACTAAAATCGTTTAAGAGAGAAAATTTTTAAGTATTGTGGAGTAGTGTGGAGGAAAATGGACCGAAAATGTGGATATTTATATACAATGTGCGACAGCTTTTGGTCAAATAGCGACGGTAATTTCATAATCCATCGCTATTAGCGACTGTTAGACGAACACCATCACTATTAGCGACGGCTGTTTATTAATCTACAAAACCGTCGTAATATTTAGCGATGGTAACCGTCGCTAAGTTTTAAAAAACCGTCGCAATATTTAGCGACGATGATGCTAAAATCATCGTTAAAACCGTTGTTGTTTGTCCAAAAAACACGCTAATCGACCACAGTTTTCTAAAACCGTTCTCGATTGTCCAAAAAAACACGCTCAAAGACAACGGTTTGACCCTAAAAAACACTCAAAGACAATAGTTTTCTAAAAACCGTTGTCTTTGACCCCAAAAAACGCTAAAATACAACAGTTTTTAGAAAATCGTTGTCTTTTGCTTAAAAAACACACCTAAGACAACAGTTTTCACTAAAATCGTTGTTAAAAAGTATACGACAATAGTTTTAGTGAAAAATCGTTGTCGTATGTGCGTTGTTGTATGCCAAAATTCTTGTAGTGAGCATACACCCTCGGCCCTACCTTCCTCGATCCAGATCTGATATAACCTCTAGAGTTCTTTGAAAATTGCTGTAAAATGATCCTTAAACGTCAAAGATCCAGCTGCCCTTCAACCATATCAAAAGTCGTGAGATTACATGAAGAAAAGTGGAGTATTTTTCATGAAATTTCGATCCATATACACATAAAACGTTAGCTCTGATATTTTCATGCATAAACACACAAATAAACATATAATGATGTGAATAATGAGAAAAACGAGGTATAGGGCATTCCTTTGCGTATTTACGCTCGAAAACTCAACTACAATTGCGTAGAACGGACACCGAAGGGACGGGGAAGTGTTCATTTGAAAATTCTTACAAAATTTGAGTAGGGAAGCTGCTGAAGGTAACAAAAAGCTGATGGAATTCTTCGAGAGGATATGCCGAAACTATGGGAGTGAGGTGATTAGGGTTTTGAGGTAAGGTTAGATATAATATTTTGTGTATAATGGGCACTTAATTAAAAATAATGTGGTTGTGAAGGATTTTAGGCCCAAAAGTATAAATATAGTCCCATTAAGCCCAAAACACCCTCGTAAAATATTTCGTTTAGGTACGTTTTCGAAAATATTGCCCGAACCCTCAAAAAATTCTCTGTTTTGCTAAAAATCGCATACTGGCTTAAAATATGACTCGATGGGTAAAAATGCCTTAACAAGGCCTATTTTCGAAAATCACACTTATTTACACCATATATTAAATAATTAAAAATAATTATTTAATAAAAACATTTCTCATTAACTATCCCCGATCTTCTTTCCTCATTTGAGCGTGAAATACTGCTAAAAGCCTTATATCATGCAATCTTAATGAACCAAGAAATAAAAACACATATTCAAATCACAATCATGCGTTTAATGCAATAAAAATAAATTATTAAAATACATAAGAAATCCGATAACTTGCATGAATGTGATTCTCGTGGACCTTCAAATTTTTGGGATGCTACAAGTTTTGTCTTTTCTTCCTGCTCAAGTCCAAGGATGACTCGGGTAATCCAAGGCATCAACACTCTCTGCTTAAATAGTGGGGTTAGAGTCTTACTCACCGTCCGATTAGTCATGTTTGGACTCCGTCGAAGAGATAGTTAATTATTGTTTTCTGATCTGCTCCTACAAATAAAAAGGAGCAATTTGAAGAGGATGGTGTTCTCTCTGCGGACATGGAAGACTTCTCCAATCTAGATAAGGCCATTGACTCTTTCTTTGATGATGATGCGACTCTTGGCATTAGCCCCTCCACTATACTTATTTAGCTATCGATTAAAATAATCATTTTCTCGCTCAATCATTTCTTTCTTGAATTTTCACTAGTTATTTGGTTTGACAAAGTAGTCTTGATCACTGATCGAGGACTAGTTAGCCCCAACACTTTGTAAAATTTTCCAAGTGTTGTAAAGTAACCTGGCCCTGATGCCTTTCGTGCTTAGAATAAGTGATGTGGCCTCATGTCTCCCAATCTTAGATAAAGTGTCGGGCTCTCGGGCCTCGCGGGCTCATAATAAGGTGTCGGGGCCTCATTTTTTCTGGGCTTAGATAAGGTGCCGAGGCTTCATGTATCCCTGGCTTAGATAAAGTGTCGGGTCTCATGTCTCTCGGGCTTAGAATAAGGTCCTTGGGTCTCGTGTCTTCCGGGCTTAGAATAAGGTGTCGGGACCTTATTTCACCCGTACTTAGATAAAGTGTTGGGGCCTCACGTATCCTGGTCTTAGATAAAATGTTGGGGCATCATGTCTCATGGGCTTAGAATAAGGTGTCGACGCCTCATTCCTCTTGGGTTTAGATGAGGTACTTGGGCCTCATGGCTCCTTGACTTAGAATATGGAGCAAGAGCCTCATGTCTCCCGGGCTTAGATAAGGTGTCAGTTACTCATGTCTCCCGAGATTTGAATAAAATATCGGAGTCTCATGTCTCCCGGGCTTAGATAACATTTTGGGGCCTCATATCTCGTAGGTTTAATGAAGTGTCGGTACCTCATGCCTCCCGAACTTAGAAGGATTCTGGGGCCACATGTCTCCCGAGCTTCGATAAAATGTTGGGGCCTCATGCCTCCCGGGCTTAGACTAAGGTGTAGGGAGCTCATTCCTCCCGAGTTTAGATAATGTGTCGGAGTCTCATGTCTCTTGGGCTTAGAATAAGGTGATGGGGACTCATTTCTCCAGGGATTAGATAAGGTTTCGGGGCCTCATGTCTCTCAGGCTTAGAATAAGGTGTTGGGGCCTCATCTCTTTGGGCTAATATTTGAATGAAAATCGTATCTACGTCTATAGATCGATTTTCCATATACGACGCTAAAGATGATGTCCGGATATATTAGGTGAGCTAAGCGACAATCTAATGAGCAAAGAAGTGTACTTTGTATATGAAGATTTTTGACTTGATGAGATGAATCTGGCCTAGCCTGATGGACGAGCTCGGGTGGTCTGGCTTTGTAAGATGGGCCTGACCTGGCCTGATGAGATGAGCTTGGGTGTTTGGCATGGTGAGATGAGCCCGAGTTTCCCGTAGGATGGGTCTGGCTTGGCCTGATGGGATGAGCTTGGGTGGCCTAACCTGGCCTGGTGAGATAGGCCATGATGGCCTGACCTGGCTTGGTGGGATAGGCTTGGCCTGATCTGATGGGATGAGCCGAGGTGACCTGGCCACGCAAGGTGAGATGAGACTGGATGACCAGGCTTGATGAGATGAGCCCGGGTGGCTGGTGGGATGGGTCTTGCTTGGCCTGATGGGGAGAGCTCGGGTCAGAAAATCTGTACACACTCAACAATAAAATGTCAGTAGGGCGTCAGAAGGGTTTTCAATGTGTTCACTCCGCGCTCAAGTCAGTACTGGGTTAACTAGGTAGAGAGAGAATTTATTAAATACAATATAATGCAATATCTCATGTAACAAAGTAATGAGAAAACCTGGGTAATTATAGGAAAGAATATGACCTCGATTATGGTGTCTGGACACTGTTTTTTATTAGACATATGCCCACACCCTGTCCTTTGTCAGTAGGCATGACGACCCATACTATTCTGGTCTTGTCAAGGGTACTGATTGTCAAGCTAATGATTTCGAGGAATGGTGACCAATACTGACAGACAAGTCTCCTTGCGATCGGCCCAAGTGGGAAAGAACCCAATCTAGAAAGATCTTTCCTTGTGAATATGTGAGATGAACCCTGGTCCAGGAGATGAACTCTGGTCGGGTGACCTGAACCATTGTTGGGGAAGATGAATCTTGATCGAGCGAGATGGCCCTAGTAGAGCGAGATGGCCCCTGGTCAGGTGAACTAAACCCAGGTCGATCGGGGCGAGTTGACCCTGGTCAGGTGACCCGAACGGTCGAGCTAGATGAACCTTGGTCGGGTGACCTGAACCTTGGTCGAAAAAGATGACCCTGGTCAGGAGAGAAGACCCTGATCAGATTAATTAATTTCTGATTTAGTTCTAACTATATTGCTCTTTAACACCATTCGTTCATAATTTTGTCTATGGTTCTACTTTATTGGGAAGTTATAAATTTTGATATTTAACATTCGATTAGATAATATAAGTAAAACATGTATCCCTTAAATATATATATATATATTTAATCGTTGATAAACTTTATAATATTGTATGTAATTTACACCCACTAATTGTCTGACAATTTTTTATAATATTTTATTTTTATAAGTGTTACGTTTTGACAAATACAATAAATGTCACTGAAATTAATTCGATAATAAACCAATAATTACAAAATTGATAATAAAAATAATTTAAATAAAAATAAAATTTGAGTAAAAAATATGTATAAAATCTTGTAAAAAAACAATGTATTAAACGATACAAATTCACTAAACAAAATACGTAACACTTTTATATTAAATAAATTTCATTGAAATTAATTCGATAATGAACCAATAATTACAAATTTTTAATAAAAATAATAACAATAATAATAAAAATAAAATTTGAGTAAAAAAATGTATAAAATCTTGTAAAAAAACAATATATCAAACGATACAAATTTACTAAACAAAATACGTAACACTTTTATATTAATAAATTTCATTGAAATTAATTCGATAATGAACCAATAATTACAAAATTTATAATAAAAATAATAACAATAATAATAAAAATAAAATTTGAGTAAAAAAATGTATAAAATCTTGTAAAAAAACAATATATCAAACGATACAAATTCACTAAACAAAATACATAACACTTTTATATTAAATAAATGTCACTGAAATTAATTCGATAATGAACCAATAATTACAAATTTGATAATAACAATAATAACAATAATAATTTAAATAAAAATAAAATTTGAGTAAAAAATATGTATAAAATCTTGTAAAAAAACAATGTATTAAACGATACAAATTCACTAAACAAAACACATAACACTTTTATATTAAATAAATGTCACTGAAATTAATTCGATAATGAACCAATAATTACAAAATTTATAATAAAAATAATAACAATAATAATAAAATAAAATTTGAGTAAAAAAATGTATAAAATCTTGTAAAAAAAAAACAATGTATCAAACGATACAAATTCACTAAACAAAATACATAAAACTTTTATATTAATTAATTATTAAATTTAACTTAGATGCAATGAAATTAGACTGTGTTTGGACAAACATGTTTTTTTTTCTTTTCCAATAGATTAATTAATTTCTGATTTAGTTCTAACTATATTGCTATTTAACATCATTCGTTCATAATTTTGTGTATGGTTCTGCTTTATTGGGAAGTTATAAATTTTGATATTTAACATTCGATTAGATAATATAAGTAAAACATGTATCCTTTAAATATTTATATATATATATAATTGTTGATAAAGTTTTTAATAATGTATGTAATTTACACCCACCAATTATCTGACAACTTTTTATAGTGTTTTATTTATAAAAGTGTTATGTTTTGACAAATACAGTAAATCTCACTTAAATTAATTAGATAATGAACTAATAATTACAAAATTGATAATACAATAATAACATTAATAATAGTAAAATAAAATTTGACTAAAAAATTGTAAAAAATCTTGTTTTAAAAAAAATATATCAAACGATACAAATTCACTAACACAAAATACGTAACACTTTTATATTAATTAATCATTAAATTTAATTTAATCATTTAAGAAGAAAAAATCTCAATATCTAATCAGATAACTAAACGGAAATCGATGTTCATTAATGCCGCATAATCAGATATCTATATACTATATAAATATCTCAACAGTTTGAAAATTTTTAGACCAACTTCAAATTCATTATCATCTAAATATTTATTTTCAAAATCAAATGTGTACAATAATGGAAAAAGACAATTATATATCAATAAGTTTGTTGAAAGAAAATCAAAAGGATGTAAAGATACAAGTAATAATACTTTGACAAAGAAATCATATTGAACAAAACAGAATTCAAAATTGATTCGAAAACTCATAGTAGCTGATTGCTCAGAAGATATCAAATGTTTGAAATAAATGTGAGAAAAATAACTAAAAATTACCCAAAATGTCAATGAAGACGTTGAACTAGTCATTCATACGAATATTATATGAAAATTTAATTTCAAATCATTTGCAGAAGGAAAAAGACAATGTTAAGTATTGTTAAGTATTGAGAAAAATAACTAAAGATTTGTTAAGCATTTTCTAAATGTTTTGCATCATATGGAACTAAAGTTAAAATTTATATAAACAAATATAATTTGAATTCTGAATAAGGTCAACCACGTAAGTAGTTTCTCGAGTGAAGGAAAAAGACAAGTTTTTAGAAGAGAATTGTGCTCCTCAATATACAGTAAATTTCGTAAAAGAATTTAAATATTCAAAATTGATAATTAATTCAATATAAAATATATGGTGCAGACTAGAGACAATAACATTAAGTTTATGGGAAGCCATCCCACAAAACGAAGGAAGTTTATTATAAATGAAAGAAAATAATAATGCAACTATAGCATTTTTCAACACGAGATCAACATTTTATCTAGATGATAATTAAAACCATGAAATATTTTTACATACTTCGTATTTACAAAAAAATATATATAAATACGTTAATGAAATAAAAAATTATAGTTGTCACACAACTACGATCATCAGCCACAACAAGAATGCTACTAAATCCTTATCGCAATGAAACAATAGAGATGAAAGCATCATAAACTGTTTAATTTATTTAACAATAGAGATGAAAGCATCATAAACTGTTTAATTTATTTATCAACTAGATGACACTAACGTTTATTGAAGTCATTATTACATAAAAATACATAAATAAATTTACATGATTAAAAAATAAGTGAAAAAAATTTTCAATTAATTTTTTCAATTCCAAAATTGAAATTGAGTAAAGTTATTAAAAATTGATTGCAACTAACAATTTAAATTTATTACAAAAAATGATATTAAACATGTTCATCAACAAGTCGAAAAAAATAACAACAAAGAGAAAATGTAATATATGTAGATAGACAAGCAAATCGAAAATTCAACTAAGATCATCGTTGAGCAATTAATAAAACACAAAGAAACACTTTTCATAAAATTCAATTGTTTCATTAAAATTTAGGCAAATA
This sequence comes from Primulina tabacum, assembly GCF_025594145.1. Lineage (NCBI taxonomy): Eukaryota > Viridiplantae > Streptophyta > Magnoliopsida > Lamiales > Gesneriaceae > Primulina > Primulina tabacum. Next base: position 4,816,131 of record NC_134565.1, on the reverse strand, counting down.
TTAATAATTAAGTAACAACATAATCAAAATAACACTAAAATATAAAAATAATATCAGTATTAGTAAAATTTTGTAACATCCCGACAATCGAAAAGTCCACGTGAACCACATGCATGCAAATTATTTAATTCTTTGGTATTTTATTAAATTCTTTTAAAGTATAAAATGTATTTTTATTACACGATTAATTTTTATTAATTAATATAAGATGTTTTAAAGGTATTTTTCAAGAAATGAGATTTTATTGGGTATTTTGACCCGCATGATTTTATTTTACCGGTACGCAAATTTTATCAAATCGGGGACTTTTTGAGGGTTCGACTAATATTTTCAAAATCTTTCCAACACGAAATATTTTTCGAGAGTATGTTTGGATTCAATGACCCTACTTTTAAATTTATTGGACTTAAAATTCTCTTTAATTTTTAAAAGACCATTTAAGACCCATTATATTATTATTTAATTAACTAATAATATCCTAGGCTCCACTAAACTTAATACCCTTCCCCCAACAGCCGACACACCCTATCACACATCAACTCCTCTCATTTTCAGCATCATTTCTCCACCAAGCTTTCGGTTTTCTCTTATCTTTGCAAAGGAAAAATTCTACCGGGTTCTCTCGTCTTGTTCTTGCGCTTCAATCATCAAAGGCACGCATGTATCACCCTTTTCTCTTCATACACGCTGATAGTATGCTGATATTTTATTCAAATGCATGTAGTATTTCGATCTAGTTCTGTATCACCTTTCTATGCAAGATTTTTGCCATGTATAGCATCATTGTGTTAACCATTCACGTTTCCTTCATGCTGTGTGCAAGGGGCTGCGTTTTTTTGGTTGCAAGGGGGCTGTGCAAGTCGTGTATTCTGATGTCTAAGTGCTGGGGTTTCTGGCTGCCAAGCTCGAGGGGAACTCTTCGGGTCTAGTATGGGTGAGCGTTTGAGGATAAGATCGAGGGATTTGGATGGGTTGCTGTGCATGGCTCGAAACCATCCTTGAAGCCGACCCTCTTGGGTCAGTGGAAGGGGCTGTGAAGGGGCTGAGCACAGCTGGTCGCGTTCCATAGGCAGATCAAAGGAGATAATGGAGGGGACTCGGGTAGCTTGTTCTTGAAAGGGGGACGTAGGGTGCTTGTGTGAGGCGGCTTCTTGGGCAGTAAGTTAGCTAGAGTTGGTGCAAGAGGGCTTGGTGGGTTCGGTCTTGAGTTCAGCAGGGGTGGTTGGGTAATTGACCATTTAGTTTGTAAGATGGGACCGATAGAATAAAGATTAGTGGCAGGATTTTTCCAAATGAGGGTTGCTGGATTTTTCAACCACGGTCCAGGGTCATTTTCGAAAGTTTAGAGGTCTGATTTTTGAGGTTTTAGGGCCTTTTAAATGTATAATAAGTATGGTAAGAAGTTGGGAAATAGTTGGTTAAGTTTCGGTTTGTTTCGGGTTAAAACCGGAACTCCGGTCTAAGTTTTAAAACAATTTGGTTAAGTTATGAAATGGATTCGATTTTACGTCTAGGGATGTTTTTAAATATGTTTTGGGACATTTTTAGGAGTTTGGTAAGTTTCGGATCAAAATGATGAGTTTTGGATTTATCTGGGATTTAATCGCCATACGAAGCATTAATTAAAGAATTAATTGAAAAGCCTAGATTAAGCTTAATAAAATTATGGAGAATTATTTTTAAGCTCAAATAATTATTGGAAGTCTAAGTTTTTAATTTGAAAATTTTATGTTAAGGTTTGGTTTAATTCGGGATTAAAACGCAGTAATATGTTATAGTTAAAGATTAATTTAGAAGTCATCGATTTAAGCCAAATAAAAATATGGGAAGATTCATGTATGCTTAAATAATTATTTGGGACATGCTAGAGTCAATGGAATTAAGAAAATGTCAAAAACGTGAAATTAAAAGTCCAGGGGTTAAACGATAATTTTTGGGTTCGAGGGGCAAAAATGTCATTTTGCACCCGGAGTGAGATTTTGGTCCTGGCAGCGCCCTGAGGACAAATTCATGATATTTTAAATGTTCATGCATCATGTTTACGATTTTTACGCAATTATGATAAATACGGTGCATGCTTGGTTTAAATGAAAAATTATGTATATGCATGCTTTTATTAAGTGATGATGAATACGATGACACGTTTTGAAGGAAGTGATTTAGTTGTGACTAACACGATGATATGATTGGAGATATCGTGAGAAAAAAGGCCCCAGAGGGAGCCCGTTTACGGGAGAAGGCCCCAGAGGGAGCCCGACGATCGTATTTCCATTGACATGATATGATAGGCCCGGGCTCAGTGGGCGGGTAATGTCATCGCTGATGACCCTCGCCGCCGGGTACCGCGGTTACACGTAGATGGATCCATCGACTGACATGATGACATGATGATACGAAAGTCACAGCTAATGAACGGAATTCAAATTAAGATTTTAACACGTGTATGTTGATACGATGATACATGCTATGATTATTATCATGTTTTGAAAGGATACGACACGTTTACGTATATGATAACATGAGATGACATGTTTTGACACGTATATGATGATATGAGATGACATGATTTGACACGACATGATTTTATACGACATGTTTATGTTCATGTTTTAAAGTTCATGAAAGGTATGTTGGCATTATGATTTTACTCAACACGTTTACGTTATGCTTTTAAGTTCATGAAAGATATGTTGAGTATGATATTTTTCACTGCTGCGTGCTATGTATATGTACTTGTTATTCCTGGTACAGGCGTGTTGAGTCTTTAGACTCACTAGGTGTGTGTGATGCAGGTGATCTAAATGGTGAGGAGACCTGGAGGTGCCGAACTCTGAGTAGGCGGCAGACTTGGTGGAGTGACACGACCCGAGGACCACATGTTTTCTGCATTACGATTTATGAGATTGAGAGGAGATTAATATTTTCATATGTTGACGATTTTAAGAATTTTATACGTTTATGTTTACGTATGATAAAAAAAAATGTTTCCGCATTTTTAAAAATGAGCGAGACGTTACAAATTTTATGTACAAATCATCATGACTCCAAATTTAAAATTACAAATAAAATTAAATCTTAATTTCTTATCTTAATATAATTGCAGAATATTCTCTACTACTTTGAAGAAAAGATATCAAAAGTGGAAAACAAAACAAAATCGTGGTACGAGACATACAACAATTATATGAAAGTTTAATCAAAACAACTAATGGAGACAGTTGCCCAAAGTGTTTGGACATCAAAATCAATATAATTCTAAGGATATCATAATGAATAATACATAGAGTTCAATTAAAAAACCTAAACAATAATAATATTAACAGTAATATATTTTGTAGATATCATTTGACATTATCAGTCCAAGAAAATGAGCATATTACAAAAGTAACGTTGCTTGAAGATACTACTACAATGTTAGTTAGATACCAGTCAAGGATTTCATCCAAAAGGTAACAAATTATCCCATTTTTAAAATTTAAAAATATTTATTTTGTTTTTATAAATCATGATAATTCATTTAAAATAATTAAACAAAATAATAAAGTGCATTTAATCAGAGCCAAACATTCAAAATGACTACTTGAACAACTTGAAGAAACACAAACACAAAAATACAAATTTATATTTAGATTAACCAGATATAGTGAAGATCAAAAGGATGACCAATCAGTTATAATACATGCACTGCAGAAAACAAAAGGTGTAGTAGAAGAAAAAGATGAATCAAAGAAAATGTAGAAAACGACAGTCAAGGGAATACAAGAACGAAAAATGAAAGACACATGAAAACCCAATGAACACAAAATTTAAAGTATCTCTTATGTAATCGGATATTGTTAAGACAAAACCATTGATTATATCATGTAAATTAAGAAATCGATAATAATATCTTGGATATGGCCAAGTATAATCATATATTTTTTCATAAGTATTTTGGCATTGAATCAAATATCTGCAAGTTAATTAATGAGAAAAAATTCATTAACTAGAGCATATATTCAATAGATAGTAGAAACAAATAGCGCTAGTTTGAAAATGAGGCCATGTAGTTCAGCTAAGTAGGCTTCATTTGTCAGCACTGAAATAAATTGTAGCCATCAGAAGACACCACAATTGGCTTTTCACCTTCAGACTCACTTCGACATTGCGAATTCTAAATCCCATAATGCTCGGTCGGGGCGCTACTGTTACTACTGGAGAAGCTGGATAAACCACAGATGGTAAAGGCAGAACAAAGAATAAGATAGCAAAATTTATAAATCTGAATAAGTTGAGGGGGAGTTTCTTGAAGGTTAGAAAATTTGCAGACCCGCAACTGTTGAATTTGGTCTTGGCCCAAGGGAAACTTGAGCACCAGGGGAAGTAGATGGCAAGGAAGCTCCTTGAAACAAAAACCAAATTAGTCAAGTATCAAAATAATGCTTATAAAAGTCGCTTGCTGGTTTTTCTTGCTTCATTCTTTACATTTTTCATTCTAATATTGTATGCCACCTTTTTAAGCATCAATTATCTATTTTTTTTCTTAAGTTTAGGAAAATAAATGTTGCATTAGACGTTTGGTTTTTTATTCCATTCATGTAAGAAAAAAAGAGAATGGAATTAAATAATTTGATTATGAACTGGGCATTGAATTAAAAGCAATCCAAAATCTTAGATTTCAAGATGGTGCTGCATCTTCTTTTCTGTAAATGCGAATGGACTGTATGGTCCTTCATTTATAGGAAGGAATTAAATAATAGTTTAACATACATACCTCCGCAAATAGAAGGGTCTATTTGGAGATTGCACAGCTGAGGCAACTCTAGAGCAAGCGTTGTGTTGATAGGAAACGAACTCAAGGCAGACGGGTCATTGAGGAATGGACAAAGGCAAGTTAGGCTTCTGGCCGTAGAGTTGGTTAAGACTATCACAACATGACTGCACTGGTGAAGCTGCCACGCCTTGCATGAACGGCGCACATGGGGCTAAACTTAGCAAATTCGGCCCACACTCAGCAATTGTGTTATGGGCAATGGTCTTTAGGGAAACACAATGGAGAAACACAAGAAAGAGCGATATGGGGAGAAGAGGGAGATGAAAAGGCATTGCACAAGTTAGGTCGGTAACGCAAGTTTTTCTTGTGAGTTTTGAGGCGAATTCGCCATTGATTTTCATGTTAGCTAAATAGACGAAGAGTGCATTAGTTGGGCATGAACTGCAGAGCCATGCAATAGGTGCATGATCTCTTGACACACTTTTGTATGACCTCTCTCAAGCTACTGTCTAGGTTTCACTACTTTTTTTCATTTATCTGTTGTGTCTATCATTCATATTTTTTGGTAAAGAAAATTGTGGGATATGAAGTTTAGCAAAACCAGACAGCTCATTTAAGTATCGGTAGAAATATTCATTCAGAATTTGTGTATCATAGATAAAGATTTGTCATGCGTATTGATTATGAGAAGTTAAAAAAATCGCAACTCGTTAAATTTGATACAACTTGTAGATAATTAAGAATATTACGAAAAATGATACAAAGAATGTCACAAAAAATTTGGATTCTTAAACCATACACGTGTGATTTGATGAGGTTCTATTTCCACCTCAACTATTGTATTCTACTTCTTGCTACACCAATAAAACCTCTTTTTTCCTAATTAGTTGTTATTTCTTTGTTAGCCTTTATAAAATCTTCCTATTTTTTAGAGATTTTTAAAAAAAAATTGTTCCATTAAATATTAATAGTCATCAATGACTTAAAATATTTAAATTTTGAATATTATACATAAAGATATTCATATTTTTAATGTAATAAGAAGATCATCTGAAATAAATAATTGTTGTCATAGAACCTTTTATTCTGATACATAAACTGGCCATAGATAGATGAACAAATCATAATTCTTTTCTATTCTTTATAATTTATTTTGATTATCACCACTTTTAAGAATCATTAAATCCTATAAACAATAGATCATTTCGTCCAAGTTTCAAAAAAAAAATTTTGTGGGCATAGACTTCTGGGTTTCTGGGAGACTCAATTTTATGCTTTGGATCTACTGCTTGATGTATTAAGAAATAACATTTTAATATATTTTGATCTTTTAAATTATTGTTTATTATGCAAAAGATTTTAAAATATGATTTTTAAATTTTTGATTATGTTAAGATATGGTTTTACGTAAGAGTTTAAATCTAATAAAATAGTCATCAAGTAAATATAATAATATCTTATGAGCCAAACTTTGAAAAAAAAATGTAAACCAAATAATTTTTTAAAACCGATCAAACATTCTTTAAGATATAAACAAATCACATCATGTTTATCTTTAATTTATCTCCAAATTCGAATAGAATGCTTTTTATATATCTCTCTATATATATATATTCCTCTATTGATTTTTCTTTCTCTCACGAACTTGGCCTAGATAAAAAACTTAGTTTCAACATGCAGCAGCAGACGATGATTAATCCGGTCACGGTGGGGCTTCGTTTCAATCCCACAGACACAGAACTCATGCTCCTTCTAAACAAGAAGATCAATAACCAGCCACTCACATGCGACTATATCCGCACCGTAGATGTTTACAAGTATAATCCGTGGGAGTTGGCCGGTACTTTCTTCTTTCTTCAGTCTGTATTGGATTAGATTATAAAATAGATTTGTGATATATTGTGTGGTGTGTGCATGATCGTGATCAGTGGGTGGATTGTAGAAATTTTGTTAGAATTAAGGAGGGCGGTTTACTTTGTTATATATGCTTGCATGTGTGTTTTGATGTTTTTTGACTAACTAATAAAGAATTTTATGTTTTCAAAAAATATTTTTATCTGTTGCAGATACTAATACAAGTTGGGGGGATGATGGATTAATGTACTTTTTTACCCCGAGAGACCGGAAGTATATGAATGGCAGTCGACCGAACCGAGCCGCCGGTGATGGATTTTGGAAGGCAACGGCGATTGGTAAAAAAATATGTGATAATAATGAATGTATTGGATTGAAGAGGACCTTGGTTTTTTACCAAGGGAAGGCCTCCAATGGAAAGAAGACTAACTGGATAATGCACGAGTACACTATTAACCAGCCTCCGAGACATCCGACGGGATCCATGCGGGTAAGAACTCTCTCAACATGTTTTTGTAAATATGGTCGGTCCTTTTTCCCGCAATTTTCTCAAGTCCGATCCATTCCGACATGTTTTTTTATGCCGTGTTTGTTCGCCACTTTTGCAGCTAGATGACTGCGTTCTGTGCCGGATTCGTGAGAGAAAACCGGCCGCCGCCGCTTCTGATTCTTGTAAAACCATACACGAGACTTCTGAAAGTGAGAACCTGACATCCCACAAGCGTTCGAGAACTGAATCTGATCAGCAGCACGACGTTCCAGCGCAACACCATCTTCACCTACGACAGCCGGATCTTCCATTAATGCACCAACAGTTTCAGCAGCGACAGCCGGATCTTCCATTAATGCACCAGCAAAATCAAACTGCTCTGCAATACACGAGTCAGCAGCACGGTAGTGTTCCACAGCAACAACAAAATCAGCCTGGTGGAGAGCTCGATTATTCTGTCCAGAGAAGATTAGAAGAAATAGAACATTTTCTTATGGATGATCTAGAAAACGACGACGAAGGTGTACTGATCGACAACTAGTTTGAACGACTCTATCTTCGTGATCAAATCTTGGATTTAGCATTGCTGCCATAGTGCCCACTTCATAATTATTTTATTTGTAATTTTAAATTTGGAGTTATAACAATTTGTAAATAAAATTTTGCTTATATTCATATTATTTTAATATTTTAATGTGATTTTGATTAATGTAGTTTGCTTAGTTATACGTGTGATATTTGCATAAATTTTAATGAAACAATTGAATTTTACGAGAAGTGTTTCTTTAATCGTGTTTTATCAATTGCTCAACATTAATGATATTAGTTGAATCTTCGATTTTCTTGTCTATCTATATATATTTCATTTTCTCTTTGTTGTTATTGTTTTCCGACTTATTGATGTTCATGTTTTATGTCATTTTTGGAAATAAATTTAAATTATTAGTTTCAATCAAATTTTAATAACTTGACTCATTTTCAATTTTGGTATTGAAAATTTTAATTGAATTTTTTTTCACTTAATTTTTAGGCATGCAAACTTATTTATGTATTTGTATGTAATAATAACTTCAACAAAAGTTAGTGTTATCCAGTGGATAAAATAAATTAACTGTTTATCATGCTTTCATCTCTATTACTTTATTGCGATAAGCGTTTAGTAGCATTATTGTTGTCACCATGATCATTTCATAAAATTTTATTTATATTAATTCAATGTTTTTGTGATAGACCTTAATTTGAAAAATACAAAAAGAATTGAGGAGTTTCTAACTAAATTTTAATAGTTATATTTTTAAAAATATTATTATTATATTTATTTCTGAAATAAAGATATTGGAAAGAAGGAATCATGCTGGGTGTCATTTAGATTACTTTATATATATATATATATATAGATATATATGTATGTATGTATGTATGTATGTATATACGTATGTGTGTAAAAAAAGAATAAGCAAGAACAAGTCTATATAAAATTCAAGTGAAAAAGCGAAAAATTGAAAGGTAAAGTATTATCTTGCCATAAGTAGTGGAAAATGCTACAATATAATATATTATGAGATAAATAAATCATCAGTTATTATATAGTTGGTGGTTATAAATTATTAAGGTATTTTCCAATTGAAGGTTACAAACAATTTTTCTGATTAGACATCTACCCATGCATTATCTTTTGAAGGCTGCTCATGTCATGTTCTCTAACAACTGTTCATGCCCTGTGCTTTGTCAGCAGGCATGACGACCCATATTGTTCTGGTCTTGTCATGGGCACTGATTGTCAAGCTAGTGATTTCGAGTCGTGGTGACCCATACTGGCAGGCTCGTCTCCTAGCCATCGGCCCAGTGGTAAAGACCCCGCTCTGGAAAGATATTTTCCGATTATTAAGTGAGATGAACCCTGGTTAGGCGAGACGAACCCTAGTTGAGTGACTTGTACCCTGGTCAGAGAAGACGAACCCTGGTCGGGTGACCTGAATCTTGTCCGGACAAGATGAACCTTGGTTGAGGGAGATGAACTCTGGTCGGGTAACCTGAAACCTGGTCGAGTGATCTGAATCTTGGTCAGGAGAGATAAACCTTGGTCGAAAGAGATGAACTCTGGTCGGGTGACCTAAACCTTGGTCAAGAAAGATGAACCCTAGTCGGACGAGATGACCCTGGTCTGGTGACCTGAGCCCTAGTCGAGGAAGATGAACCCTTATAGGGCGAGATGACCCAGATCGGGTGACATGAACTTTGGTAGGCCAAAATGAACCCTAGTCAGGTGATATGACCTTGGTCAGGTGACCTGGATCTTGGTCGGACGAGATGAACCTGATCAGGTGACTGAACCCTGGTCGAGGAAAATGAACCCGGGTTGGACGAGATAACCCTAGTCGGGCGACCTAAATCCTGGTTGAGCGAGATGAACCCTGGTCGGGCAATATGAATCCTAGTCAAGGAAGATGAACCCTGGTCGGGCAAGATGAACCTGTTCGGGTATCCTAAACCTTGGTTAACTTCTAACTGTGCTCTACTTAGTTTCTCGGGAGCAACTTGAAATGTGATCATGCTTTAGTCCTTTCTTCCTGCTTGAGTCCAAGGATGACCCGGGCATTTCTAGGTCATCAACACTCTATCCTTAAATAGTGGGGTTAGAGTCTTACTCGCTGTCCAATTAGTCATGCTTGGACTCCGTCGAAAAGGCAGATAATTCTTGTTTTCCGATCGGCTCCACTGTACTTGTTCTGCTATTGATGAAAATATTCATTTTCTAGCTCAATCATTTCTGTTGGAACATTTCATGTTCGCAGTCTTGATTTTGATGTTAAAAAAATTTGATATTTTGTTTCTAATGATTTACCGTAATGCGCAGGAAGCTGGAACTGATCAGGCTTCGAACTGATCAGTTAAACGAGCCGAAACTGAAGCTATCGAGATGCTAACTGAAAACATCAACTTACAGAACCCAGCTGACCAGTTCAACTTACGAGTCAACTGATTTCACCAGCCCAACTGAAGATCAGTTAAGATGACCAGTTAGGAACATCGGTTTGGAATCAATCAGTTGCAGATCAAGACAAGTTATCTTAATGGATTTTAGCTACACACAAGGGTACAAAAGCATCTGTACTATCGAAGGTACAATAATGGACGTTGCAGCAAAGATTAAAGCCGAGAGATTCCTGGAGACATGTCACTAAAGTCAAGACACATATATCAAGGAACGCATTTAAGCTGCAACGATCGCTTGTGATGAATCTTGGAGTACGGTCTCAATGCCTCTATAAATGCAAGCTCAAGACCATCAGCAATCAGAGTGAACATAAGTGTGAAAAACAAAGAGGGCATGCATATTGCATAACAGCTTACAAGAAGCAATCATCCCAGAGGGAACACTTCATCGTATTATCAGCTTAGATTAGAAGCACAATTCCCTCAGTGTGTGAGAACACTTTCGGGTAGTTTTCAGATATTAGTTTTCACACACTCACACTCACCACCACTCAAATACAGTCTTGCACAAAGACAATAAACTTGTGTATGTAGTCTTTGACACACAGACGTTAAACAAGTGTTGGCTAAAAGGTGCTGCCTTCAGTCTAGACTAGGAGTTCAGTTAGAAAGTGGGTAAGTCCTAAGCTGGGTGGGTTATTACACTTGTTGTAATTAATCAAAGTCTTAGATGTATCCTATCCGAGGAGGTAAAAGGGATGACGTAGGAGCAGTTGAAGTCTCCGAACATTCATAAACATATCTTGTGTTATTTTTGTTAAACTGCTTGTTTTTGCTCTTAACTGATTTGATCAGTTCAGCTGATATCAGTTCAGTTCTATCTATAACTGAACTTATATAATTCAGAACTGATCCCATGTAGTTTTCAGTTATTCAGATGCACAGGATACAAAAAATATATGTGTTCCTTAATGAATGATTATTTCGAGTGTCTTCCGCTTGGTTTGAAAAACCAAACTCGATTTAATTCATCGGTGTACACATTCTTAGAACACGAGCTATTGCAGCTCTTGGAGAATATTTTTTTTGAAGCACCTCACGGTGCCCAACAAGCGATCCTTTAATTGGTATCAGAGCTAGTTGTTCTATGAAGGATATTTGAAAAATGATATTTTAAAATATGTTTTAAAATGTTATTTAAAATGGATTTCAAAATCCTCTTAAATATTATATGCGTTTGACATGAGAAGAGAAAAGATTCTTGGCTCTGTAACTAACATTGTAGCCACTTCTTTCGACTCATTAACTTTGTTGTTTTAAGCAACTTGCAGGGTTTTGAATTCAACTGACAGCAGAACAACTAAATTGTTCTGTGTACAAGATTTCAGTTTGTTATACTTACTTTAATTGTGGTGATGAGAGTCAAAACCAATAGGTGATGATAGTAAAAATAGAGAAAAATATAAATAGCAGAAGCACTCGTTTCGCTAAAACAGAAGCAGTACTTATCGAGTTTTTCTTAGCGAAACTTAACGTAGCAAAAGCAGAACGTAGCTAAATCAGAAGCAGAACTTAACGTCTTTCGTTTGATCGTTACAAGTCTTCATGTTACCGTTACCTCTGATAGTACTAGTATTAATTGCACCATTTAATGCTATACGAAGACATTTAACACGCCTTACTAGTTTTGGTATAAAACAAAGACTGATTATTCTGAAGCTTTTTGCATGACCCTTTTTCGGTGATAAAGCTGATTCATTCAGAGTCAAAGAAGCCGTTTTGTTTATAAACTTTGGATTCAAGGTTTCTATATATTAAAGGATCAATCTAATATAGACGACAACAATTATTATTAACAAGGAACACATTCTCTGTCTATCATTCCAACGTTGTTTTGAGGAATCAAGAACTACTCTTTATCTTCAAACTCAATATAAAGAAAAGCAGCACATTCTTTATAGCAGATATCTGATCCTCGGAGATCGTCTTGTGCTGCTGTTTCTTTATCTTTTCACAAGATATTCACCTTATTACTTCCTACAAAGAAGAGTTTGTAATATGCAAAAGATTCTTTTCCAGAACATTGTTGTATTCATTATATCGTGTTTTGAAACTAAGAATTTCAGTAGGCGAAGGGTAAGTCCTATTGAAGTGGGTGTGTACAAGAGTTGTATTGTAAAAAACAAAGTCTTTTAGTGATACCTTCTTGAAACAGAAGAAGGAGAGACGTAGAAGATTTCGTCTTCGAACTTCCAGAAACAACTATTGTCTACTGCCTACTGTTTTATTTTTTTCACTTCAAACCATCAGATCGTTTCCGCACAAGTTATTGTGATCTGCTGGAAATATATTCGAACAAAGTAAGCTATAATCTCTAACAGGATTCTAGCACCTTTGCAAATACGTCAAAGAAAGGAACGAGTTTATTCATCCCCCCTCTAAACTCTAAATCGATCCCCAACAAGTGATATCAGAGCAGGTTATTCTTGTTCTTAAAATCTACAATAGGAATGACACATTTCAGCAAAGTCCCTATGTTATCAAAGGAGGATTTTGATGATTGGAACATTAAGATGCAAGCCCATCCTGCAGCCCAAGACGATGATATGTGGTTTGTCATCACAGATGGTCCCTTGAAAAATCTAAAGCTTAATATAGCTATTGCTGATACTGATGGTGCACCACAAATGGTTGAAAAGCAAAGAAATGAATGGACAAGCGAGGACAAGAACAAAACAAATCTAGACAATGTTGCTAAGGATATTCTTTACAAAACAATTGACAAGAATACATTCAGAAAAATCAAAATGTGTCCTACAGCAAAAGAGATCTGGGAGAAACTCATCCAAATTTGTGAAGGAAATGAACAGACAAAAGAAAACAAGCTGTTCGTGGCAATGCAAAAGTTTGAAAATCTTAAGATGAAAGCTGGAGAAACTCAAGTGAATTTGATGAGCGATTCAGCAGCTTAGAAAATGAACTAGCAGCTTTGGGAAAGGAACTTGGCAATAGAGAAGTGACACTCAAAGTGATGAAAGCTTACCCAGGGAATGAGATGTTAAGACAATGGCTATGAGAGTCTCAAAAGATCTGGACAAGTTGGAGCTACATGACTTGTTTGCGGATTTGAAAGCTTATGAGTTTGAATTGGAAGTAAGAAGTGGAGAAGAGCCCTTGTCGAATCCACCTACCAAGGCTCTGTTCAGGGGACCTAATCCCTGGTCGAGGAAGATGAACCTTGGTCGAGCGTGATGACCTTGGTTGGGCGAGATGAACCCTGGTTGGGCGAGATGAACCCTGGTCAGGCGAGATGACCCTGACCTTAACCCTGATCGGGTGACATGAACTTTGGTCGAGGAAGATGAACTCTGCTCGGGCGAGATGACCCTGATCGGGTGACCTGAACCTTGGTTGGCAAAAATGACTAGTCAGGTGAGATGACCCTAGTCGAGAGACCTGGACCCTGTTCAGATGAGATGAACCCTGATCGAGTGACCTGAACCCTGACCGAGGTAGATGAACCTTGGTCGGACGAGATGAACCCTGGTCGGACGATATGAACCTTGGTCGGGTGATCTGAATCTTGGTTGAAGAAGATGAACTATAGTGAGGCAAGATGACCCTGGTCAAGTGACATGAATCCTGGCTAACTTCTAGATGTGATCTACTTAGTTTTTAGGGAGCAACTTGGAATCTGATCATGCTTTGCTCCTTTCTTCTTACTCGAGTCCAAGGATGACCCGGACATTTTCATGGCATCACTACTATCTTTTTAAATAGTGGGGTTACTCACTGTCCGATTAGTCATGCTTGGACTCCGTCAAGAAGATAGTTAATTCTTGTTTTACGATCGGCTCTTACAAATAAAAAAGAGCAATTTGAAGAGGATGATGTTCTCTCTGCAGACATGGAAGACTTCTCCAATCTAGACAAGACCATTGATCTTTCTTTGATGATGATCCGACTCTAGGTCTTAACCCCTCCACTGTACTTGTTCAGTTAGTTATGAAAATATTCATTTTATGGCTCAATAATTTCTCTCTGCAGACATGGAAGACTTCTCCAATATAGACAAGACCATTGATTCTTTCTTGAATTTTCGCTAGTTAATCGGTCTAGCAGGGCAGTCTTGACCACTGATCGAAGACTAATTAGCCCCAACACTTTGTAAAATTTTCTAAGAGTTGAAAAGTAACACGGCCCTGATGCCTTTCGGGCTTTATTAATAAGGTGACGATGCCTCATGTCTCCTGGGCTTAGACAAAGTGTCGGGCCCTTATGTCTCGCGAGCTTAAAATAAAGTGTCGGGGCATTACTTCTTCTAAGCTTAGATAATGTGTTGGGGCCTCATGTCTCCCAGGCTTAGATAAAATGTCAGAGCCTTATGCCTCCAGAGCTTAAACTAAGGTGTCGGGGCTTCATGTCCCCCGGACTTAGATAAAATGTCGGGTCTCATGCCTCCAAGGCATAGAATAAGGTCCTAGGGTCTCATGTCACCCGAGCTGAGATAAAGTGTTGGGCCTCATATATCTCGGTCTTAGATAAAGTGTTGGAACATCATGCCGCATGGGCTTAAAATAAGTGTCGAAGCCTCATTACTCTCGGATTTCGGTAAGGTACTCGGGCCTCATGGCTCCCGCGCTTAGAATATGGTGTCAGAGCCTCATGTCTCCCGGGCTTAGATAAGGTGCTGTGACTCATGTCTCTCGTGCTTAGAATAAAGTGTCGGAGCCTCATGTCTTTCGGGCTTAGATAACGTGCCAGGGCATCATATATCTCAGGCTTAGATAAAGTGTCGAGATCTCATGCCTCTCGAACTTAGAAAGATTCTGGGGCCACATGTGTCCAGAGCTTAGATAAAAAGTCAGGGCCTCATGCCTTCCGGACTTAGACTAAGGTGTCATGACCTCATTGCTCTCGGGCTTAGATAAGGTGTCGGGGACTCGTGTCTCTTGGGATTAGAATAAGGTAATGGGGCCTCATTTCTCCGGGGTTTAGATAAAGTGTCCAGGCCTCATCTTTCCCAGGCTTAGAATAAGGTGTCGGGACCTCATGTCTCCGGGCTTATATTTCAATGAAATCGTATCTATGTCTATAGATCGGATTTCCCACATAAGATGATGATGATGATTTTCGGGTAGATTGGGTAAGCTAGGTGAGCAATCTAATGAGCAGAGAAGTATACTTTCCATGTGAAGATTTTTTGACTTGGTGAGATGAGTCTGGCCTAGCTTGATAGGACGAGTCCGAGTGGACTGGCTTTGTGGAATGAGCCTGACCTGGCCTAATGGAATGAGCACGGGTGTCTTTCGTGGTGAGATGAGCCCTACTGGCCTGTAGGATGGGTCTGGCTTAGCCTGATGGGATGAGCTTGGGTGACCTTTCCTTGCTTGGCCTGGTGAGATGGGCCTTGTTGGCCTGACCTGACCTGGTGGGATAGGCTTGGTCTAATCTGATGGGATGAGCCGAGGTGACCAAGCCTGACAAGGTGAGATGAGCCTGGATAACCTGGCCTGATAGACGAGCTAGGGTGGCCTGGTGGGATGAGTCTGGCTTGGCCTGATGTGGTGAGCTCGGGTCAGACGATATGTACACACTCAATAATAAAATGTCCATAGGGCGTCAGAAAGGTTTTCAATGTGGTCACTCCGACACTCAAGTCAGTACATTGTTCACTAGGTAGAGAGAGAATTTATTGAATGCAATATCTCATGAAACAAATGAATGAGCAAATCTGGGTATTTATAGGGGAGAATATGATATCGATTATGGTGTCTGAACAATGTTTCTTATTAGACATATACCCATACCTTGTCCTTTGTCAGCAAGCTTTGCGGCCCATACTGTTCTGGTATTGTCAAGGGTATTAATTGTCAAGCTAATGATTTCGAGGCATGGTGACCCATATTGGCGGGCATGTCTCCTTGCGATCGGCCCAAGTGGGAAGGAATCCGATCTATAAAGATCTTTCCCTGTGATTAAGTGAGATGAACCCTGGTAGGGCGAGATGAACCCTGGTCGAGGGAGATGAACTCTGGTCGGGTAACATGAACCATGAAAGATGAATTTTGGCGACCGAGATGACCTTGGTCGGGAGAGATGAACCCTAGTCGGGTGACCTGAACCCAGGTTGGGCAAGATGAACCATGGTTGGGGTGAGATGACCCTGGTCAGGTGACCTGAACCCTAGTCGGGCTAGACGAACCCTGACCGGGTGACCTGAACCCTAGTCAAAGAATACGACCCTGGTAAGGCGAGAAGACCTGGTCGGGTTCATCATTATCATCATGATGTTTATTATGGCTATTGAGCAAAGTTGTAGTTTGTATACGATTAAACTTAACGAAAATACATTGAATGATAATAAACTGTAGCTGTCAAATCCGATTTAAAAATCAATGTTAACTTAGGTGCAATGAAATTAGGCATTGTTTGGACAAACATGTATTTTATTTTCTTTTCCATTACATTAATTAATTTCTGATTTAGTTCTAATTATATTGCTCTTTAACACCATTTGTTTATAATTTTGTGTTCCGATATGCTTTATTAGGAAGTTTTAAAATTTGATATTTAATATTCGATTAGATAATAAGTAAAACATGTATCCCTTAAAAATATATATAATTGTTGATAAAGTTTTTAATATTGTACTTGGGCCTCTCGCTCCCGGACTTAGAATATGGAGCAAGAGCCTCATGTCTCCCGGGCTTAGATAAGGTGTCAGTTACTCATTTCTCCCGAGCTTTGAATAAAATGTCGGAGTCTCATGTCTCTCGGACTTAGATAACGTGTCGGGGCCTCATATCTCGAAGGTTTAATAAAGTGTCGGGACCTCATGCCTCCCGAACTTAGAAGGATTCTGGGGCCACATGTCTCCCGAGCTTAGATAAAATGTTGGGGCCTCATGCCTCCCGGGATTAGACTAAGGTGTAGGGAGCTCATTCCTCCCGAGCTTAGATAAGGTGTCGGAGTCTCATGTCTCTTGGGTTTAGAATAAAGTGATGGGGCCTCATTTCTCCTAGGCTTAGATAAGGTGTCGGGACCTCATGTCTCAGGCTTAGAATAAGGTGTTCGGGCCTCATCTCTTTGGGCTTATATTTGAATTAAAATCGTATCTACGTCTATAGATCGATTTTCCTTATACGATGCTAAAGATGATGTCCAGATAGATTAGGTGAGTTGATCGACAATCTAGTGAGCAAAGAAGTGTACTTTGTATATGAAGATTTTTTACTTGATGAGATGAGTCTGTCCTAGCCTGATGAGACGAGCTCGGGTGGTCTGGCTTTGTAAGATGGGCCTGACTTGGCCTGATGAGATGAGCTTGGGTGTTTGGCATGGTGAGATGAGCCCGAGTTTTCCGTAGGATGGGTCTGGCTTGGCCTGATGGGATGAGCGTGGGTGGCCTGACCTGGCCTGGTGAGATGGGCCATGATGGCCTGACCTGGCTTGGTGGGATAGGCTTGGTCTGATCTGATGGGATAAGCCGAGGTGATCTGGCCATGCAAGGTGAGATGAGACTGGATGACCAGGCTTGATGAGATGAGCCCGGGTGGCTGGTGGGATGGGTCTTGCTTGGCCTGATGGGGTGAGCTCGGGTCAGAAAATCTGTACACACTCAACAATAAAATATCAGTAGGGCGTCGGAAGGGTTTTCAATGTGTTCACTTCGCGCTCAAGTCAGTACTGGGTTCACTAGGTAGAGAGAGAATTTACTAAATACAATATAATGCAATATCTCATGTAACAAAGTAATGAGAAAACCTGTGTAATTATAGAAAAGAATATGACCTCGATTATGGTGTCTGGACACTATTTTTTACTAGACATCTGCCCACACCCTATCCTTTGTCAGTAGGCATGGCGACCCATACTATTCTAGTCTTGTCAAGGGTATTGATTGTCAAGCTAATGATTTCGAGGAATGATGACCAATACTGACAGGCCCATCTCCTTGCGATCGGCCCAAGTGGGAAAGAACCCAATCTAGAAAGATCTTTCCTTTTGAATAGGTGAGATGAACCCTGGTCGAGGAGATGAACTCTGGTCGGGTGACCTGAACCATTGTTGGGGAAGATGAATTTTGATCGAGCGAGATGGCCCCTGGTTAGGTGAACTAAACCCAGGTCGATCGGGGCGAGATGACCCTGGTCAGGTGACCCGAACCCTGGTCGAGCTAGATGAACCTTGGTCGGGTGACATGAACCTTGGTCGAAAAAGATGACCCTGGTCAGGCGAGAAGACCCTGGTCAGATTCATCATCATCATGTTTATTATGGCTATTGAGCAAAGTTGTAGTTTGTATATGATAACGAAAATACATTGAATGATAATAAACTGTAGCGGTCAAATCCAATATAAATATCAATGTTAACTTAGATGCAATGAAATTAGGCTGTGTTTGGACATACATTTTTTTCTTTTCCGTTAGATTAATTAATTTCTGATTTAGTTCTAACTATATTGCTCTTTAACACCATTCGTTCATAATTTTGTGTATGTCTGCTTTATTGGGAAGTTATAAATTTTGATATTTAACATTCGATTAGATAATATAAATAAAACATGTATCCCTTATATATATATATATATATATATATAATCATTGATAAAGTTTTTAATATTGTATGTAATTTACGCCCACTAATTGTCTGACAATTTTTTATAATATTTTATTTATATAAATGTTACGTTTTGACAAATACAATAAATGTCACTGAAATTAATTCGATAATGAACCAATATTACAAAATTGATAATAAAAATAATAACAATAATAATAAAAATAATTTAAATAAAAATAAAATTTGAGTAAAAAAAATGTATAAAATCTTGTAAAAAAACAATGTATCAAACGATACAAATTCACTAAACAAAATAAATAACACTTTCATATTAAATAAATGTCACTGAAATTAATTCGATAATGAACCAATAATTACAAAATTGATAATAACTGTAAGGCCCTGTAATTAATTGTCCGATAATTTGGCATAATTAGAATAATTATTGAGTTGTAAATTAAAATAATTATTTATGCCAAATAAATTCAAGAAGTGTGTTAGAAATATGTATTTTAGAATATCGGAGAATTTAACGATATAAAATACATATAGAGTTTAAATAACACACTAGATCAAAATAAATACAGACCGGGATAGATTGGCTTGAGTTACTATTTTAGTAACCAAATACACAATATATATATATATACACACATCCACACAACTTACCTTTAAAAGAAGGAAAAAGGAAAGAGAGAAGAAGAAAACCCATTTCCCTCAACCCAATTCCCTCAATTTCAACACCTTCAAATTTGAGAAGCCATAACTTTCCCGTCCGGCGTCGAAATCTCGAACGGTTTGAGGGGTTTTCTTCCTTACTTCAGTAGCTTCATTTTGAACCATGAATCGCTACTTTTGATGCTCGTTTCAGCCCAAATCGAGGCATGTTCGTAGCTGCTGCTGTTGGTTCGATTTAGGTGAGATTTAAGTTTAGTTCCTTGGAATTTTGTTGTGTGTTGGAGTGGGTTTTAAGCCTTGTGATTTCCCTTTAACTCCAGCTTGCTTTCTGAATTTTTCCAGCTAGTTTTGTGAATTTTTCAGCTCGTGAACAGTAACTCCGACGAGTTTCCGGTGGGTTATCGCCTCGAGACCGCTAGCGACTAGAGTAAACTTCGACCTTGTGAGTTCCTAGTCCAAAATTTCAGCTTCTAAGCGTGATAGTAGGCTGCCGAAATTTGGATTTTTACCCATTTCGATTTAAATTGTTTTCGTCGTTCGAATAGCGTTTTATTGACATATTTATTGGATAATTGTTGTAGGTTCGGCCATTGGAAATCTTCGAGGTATATTTTGGCGATCCTATTAATTATGTCGAATTGTTGTGTTATATTTAAAGATGTTATAGTATTGTTGTTATCATTGGAATTAATCTAAGGTTTATCGAGTTGATAATGGTTGGAATGTAAATAATGATGAGTTGTGGAATTATTCGGCTTATTTTATTATTTTAGGCTAAGAGAGTTCAGTTGATCATTCTTGAAGATCATTTTCGTGGTATAGATATGTTACAGCTCGGTAATATACGACGGTAAAACATAAATTATGTTTAATTGTCATTCTGTGTTACATGGATCGTGTTTATGATTTATTGACTATTGTAAATTCTTAAATGCCTTTGTTGTGATATATGTTTATTATATGACATATTATTGGCATTTAGCATCGGGCATACAATTATGACATTCATGTTGAGCCCTATCGTTCTTGTTAGCCATTGTTGATATCCGTTGTTATCTGGCACTGTTGTTTATCTCGGGATCATTGTGTGGCTGATAGGCCTATACACATGAGACCGTAGATGTGATTGAACAATCCTGTGGTTAGTACAGCCTTTTGAAGTGAGCGTTGGGGTTGTGTCATCTAATTCGTTATGTTGTGCATTCCTGTTATATCGTATCAGCTGTATGGAGGCCGAGTCAGTGGTGTTATTTCAGCACAGCTTGGCATACCTCGCATACTTGGCAGGGCGGTTTAGCTGTATGATGATGTAGCTCTCCTGTGATGATGTAACACTTTTATATTTATTAATTATTAAATTTAACTTAGATGCAATGAAATTAGACTGTGTTTGGACAAACATGTTTTTTTTCTTTTCCATTAGATTAATTAATTTCTTATTTAGTTCTAACTAAATTGCTCTTTAATATCATTCGAACATTCGATTAGATAATATAAGTAAAACATGCATCCTTTAAATATTTATATATATAATTGTTGATAAAGTTTTTAATAATGTATGTAATTTACACCCACCAATTATCTGACAACTTTTTATAGTGTTTTATTTATAAAAGTGTTATGTTTTGACAAATACAATAAATCTCACTTAAATTAATTAAATAATGAACTAATAATTACAAATTTGATAATACAATAATAACATTAATAATAGTAAAATAAAATTTGCCTAAAAAATTGTAAAAAATCTTGTTTAAAAAAATGTATCAAATGATACAAATTCACTAACAAAAAATACGTAACACTTTTATATTAATTAATCATTAAATTTAATTTAATTGTTGAGGATCGGGTTGAGTTTAGAAGGGGGGTTGAATAAACTCAACGGCAAACTTAACCGATTTTTCGAAATGATGTGCTAGAGTCCTGTTAAAGATACTAGCTGATTCTTGTTCAAGTTTAAAGACCACCAGATCACAAGATAATATGCGGAAACGATATGTTGGTTAGTAGGTGAAAAATAGTGAAACAGAAAAACAGTAGATGGCACAAGGTTTGTTTCTGGAAGTTCGAAGATGAATCTTCTACGTCTCCCCTTCTTATGTTTCCAGAAGGTATCACTAAAAGACTTTGGTGAATACAATACAACAGTTGTACACACCAACTTCAACAGGACTTACCATTCGCCTATCGAAATTTTTCGTTTTACAACTCAACTTCTTGAATGATCTTAAAGTTCTGGAAAAGACTCTTTTCGAGTTACAAATTCTTCTATCAATGAAATAGTGAAGTGAATAGCTTGAGAAGATATAACGAAAATAGCTAGCACAATATGATCTCAATGATCAAGAGTATGCAATGAAGCGTGTGCTGCTTTTTCAGTGTTGAGCTTTTGGGATGACTGAAAGTTCTAGCGATGCTCAAATGATATTCTTTGATTTAGATTTGTTCCCCTTCTCTCTTGAAAAGTGCTTCGTCTCCATATATATACTTTATCCAACGTTAAAATCTGAACGGCTCTTTTGACTTTTCAGTGGTTCAGCTTTATTGTCGAAAATGGACCCTGCAGAATACATCAAAGCAATAAGTCTCAGTTTATACTAAAAATGGTAAACCGTCTTAAATGTTTTCGTACAACATTTAATGGCATTTAATGAAGCAATAAATGCTAGTATCACGTTAATAGATCAACGGTAATATTTAAAGACTTTGAGATACACAAAATTCTGTTAGTGTATATTTCGAGTTTTGTATCCCTTCTAGTTATGATTTTAGCTAAGAAGCAGTACTTGACAAGTGCTGCTACTGGTCTTTAGCTCGATACAAATGCTTCTGGTTTTCTGCTATTTTACATCTACTGGTTTTGTATTAAGCCAGCATCTACTGGTTTTTACTAGCATCTCCACAACAAATTTAAGTCTAACAATTTCCCCCTTTGTGGTGATGTCAAAACCTAGATGTTCCTTAGACGTTAAGATGAATAGATAAAATAGATTACGAAGCAGATAAAAACAGTTATTATCCAGAAAAATCACGTAAAGCACAAATTAGTTAAGACAAGAAAATAAAACTAATTTGTTCCAATATCTCTGAAAGTAGCTTCATCTGGATTTTGATCCCTTCCAGAAGAATGAGGTCTGCTACTACTCGCTCCAGTTCTATCTCCAGTTCTATCTTCTTCCCCCTTTTTGGCATCATCGGCAATGACCCTAGCAATTAAGTCATCCATTCGCCAAGATAAGTTGTGAATGCCATTAGTCAACATCTCTAGATATGGAGCCTGATTAGAAATCGATCATTTAGAGCGATGAGAGATTGAGATTGAGAATCGATCTTGGCATCCATTAGGTCCATGGTGGTGGAGATTGAGCGAAAAAGGCCATCATGCTCGGTGAGCCGGGTAAGTATGTCAGATTGAGCAATCATGAGCTGACTGGAACTTCTGGATATAGCTTTTCGAAAAACAATGGTTTCAGCATTCATTTTATGCATAGATTCCGTCGTTTTATGTATTTCCTTGGACATACGATCTCGGAAAAACTGAGCACCACTGATTTCTACGGCATTCTCACGAGATAGCCGCTTGACTATATCAGAAAGATTCTGTAGCTCCTTTTGTAGATTATCAATCTGAAACTCTAAATCAAATGGTTCCACAACTGGTGAAGGGGTTCTTGCAAGCAATCGTTGTTTAATGTCTTCCATTATGGCGATGCGCTCAGGAGACTGCAGAGAAGGAATAATAAGAGCAGTAGAGTGTGCAACTTCTGCTTGAGTGATAACAGCTGGTTCTGGTTCAGCAGAAGGTCCTTCTAAAGCAGTAGATTGATCTGTTGGCCTTTCTTCTGGTTGCTGCAAATCAGCAGCAGGTTCAGGTATGGCTTGTGGCTCAACAGTAGACGGTGAAGTATGCAACAAAGTTGCCATTTCAGCTTGATGAGCTTCTGAAAAATGCTCAAGCTCTGGAAGAGATGAAGAAGTAGTAGCCGTAACAGTAGCAGTTGCAGATTCTGGAATGGATTGGACTGGAGGATGATCAGCAGAGGTAGAAGTAACGGGCATTGTGTCATCCTGTGCTGCTTGAGTCTGCACAATCGATTTGATCACTTCATCAACCGATGCCAGATCATGAACAAAAATCAGAGAGGATGATTGAGTAGGAACTTCTTGAGGTGCAGGAGTACTAGAGACCTTGACTTCAGAAGAAGCTTTGGCCGGTTCCTCAACTGACTGAGTCTTCAAAATGGTGGGGACAGTGGTGACAGTGAATTTTGGAGGCTGAGAAAAGGCCTTTTCCTTAGTAACAATTTGCTCAGATAGAATTGTCAGCTGCTCCGACAAAATTTGAATGACATTCTGATCATGAAAAGCAGTAGGAACAGTAGAGTCAAAATTTGACTTCAACGTTGTTAGAATAGTGTCTATCTTCTGTTGTTTGATTTTATCCAGAATGTAGCTTCGGCGATTGATGGCTTCTTGAGCCAATCGTCAAAGAATATCATGTCTTCTGGTTGAATTATCAATTTCTTCCAGATGAAGATCAATTGTTGTTTGAATGGTTGATGTTGCCACCGGTGACTGAGACAACTCAGTAATCTTTTTTTTCCCTTTTTCAGAAGTAGCAGGGACTACTGGTTTAAAAGCAGAAGAACTAGTAGCAGATTCTCTAATGACCACACCAGAAGTTGGTCTGAAACTTGGAGCAATTGAAGGCCCTGATTCAACGGCTTTAGCTTTGGTGGATGGGACAACTGGTGGAAAAACTTGTCGAAGAGGAACATTCTCTAATTCAGCAAGAGCTGCTGTTTTCTTGATGCGGATGGTGGTGCGAGGCTTCTTCTTGGATGGGGTGGGAGGCAGTGAAGCTTGTTGAGTGGGTGCTACTGATTCTCCAGATTCCGTTTTGTCAGAATCAGACAAAACCACAGCTCTTTTTCTTTTGATTTTCTTCTGCCCCTCAACTGAGATTCCCTAATCTCCTTCTTTATGGCCACAAATTCACCAACTGTTGGCTTTGGCCTTAAGGCAAGCACATTATCAGCATAATTCATGGTGACCGAAGAGCCATCCTCTTCTGTTGTGCCAGGAAAGCCAGCATCTTTCAACATCTTACTGATTTACACAGCAAATCCAGTACCTTTCCTTAGAATCATATCCTTCATAATTTGAAACAGAAAGCGACCCCAATCCACTTTCTTTTCTGAAGTGATGGCCACCATCACTTGAACCTTTTCTTTGGTCAGTTTGTCGAATGTTCCAGCCTTAACCAAAAAGGCTTTTGCCACGATATCAGCGAGTACCTGGTACTCAATTTTCAGTAGCTTCTTGAAGCAGGAAGGTGAGAGCTCTTCACCAGTAGCTGAAAAGATGGTTAAAGCAGTAAACATTTCTTCCTTTGTGATATCCGAAAGCTCAGAAGGTCCAGAAATCGGTAGAAAAAAGGTGGAACCGAGAAATGCAGCATCAATGGAGATTGATGCATCTCCCTGTGTATAGTTAATCTTTCCTTCGACAACTTCTGCTTTGGCATAGAAATCTAGAAGAGCAGACTTGTAGATAATAGCAGGCGATTCCAAGAATTGGCGAAGTCCAGATTATTCCAATGATTTGAACATCTTAACAAGGTTCTCATCCTTAATGGTGAGAACAGATGCAAAATTCACCTGATAAGCATTCAAAGTATAAGCTGCGGCCATTTCTAAGTTTGAAAGAGATTAGAGGTATATTTGCAGTAAATGCGAGAAAGCAGTAGATGCAAGGAAATAATCTGAGTTCGTAAAGGGCAATGAAAGAAAATGAACGGTTAAAAACAAAATGTACATTTGTCAGTAAACATAGGGACACGTGTCGATATGTTTAAGGTTGATATAGAGAGAGAAACAGGTGTGTCAGTTACTCTACTCATTTCAAATTTTTTTTTTTTAAAAAAATGGCGGGCTGTCCGAGGCGGTTGCTAAAAGAAAAGCAGAAGAGAGTTTGTCGTTTTATGGTAACGTCTACTGCTAAAACCAGTAGACTTGTTGTTTTATCAAAAAGACAGACATTCTATCTGTTTTCTAAAAAGGATAAGAAAATCTTAGTCTGACTCAGATACTGTTCCCCCTCGATAAATGCAACTAATAAATGCAGGGATATGATATCTGAGAACAGGATGGATGAATCTTGGAATACGTATAGTCAGATCGCCGTCTCTTTAGTTTCCTCGAAACTCTATATAAATGCCTGCACATTCACAAACTAAGTCATTCATTTACTAAATTAATTCAAATGATAGCTGCTGGTTCTGGAGTGCCAGCTGCTGGTTCTGCTATATGAATGTCTAGTTCTGGATTTTGAATATCCTTAACACTTGCTTCTGCATCATCTTCACTGTCTAGTTCCAGATGAACCCTGTCTAACCTGTTACTTAGATTAGATATGTTAGTAATCTCGGGAGCACTGCTGTCTTCATCAAAGACAACATTAATAGATTCTTTAACATTGAGTGTTTTATTATTGAAAATTCTAAATTCCTTACTAACTGCTGAATATCCAAGAAGTAAACCAGTGTAAGATTTTGAATCAAATGCAGCTAAATGATTTTTACCATTATTGTGCACAAAACATCTACAACCGAAAACATGAAAGTAAGATACATTCGTTTTACTTCCTTTCCATATTTCGTAAGGAGTCTGATTGTTTCTCTTCTTGATCATTGTTCTGTTTTGTGTATAGCAAGCAGTATTAATAGCTTCTGCCCAGAAGCGTTGAGAGATGTCTGCATCTGCTAGCATTTTTCTAGCAGCTTCTTTAAGTGTTCTGTTTCTCCTCTCAGCTACTCCATTTTGTTGAGGCGTCCTGGCAGCTGAATATTCATGATGAATGCCCTGTTCGTCTAGATATATCTCAAGAGCCTTGTTAGTAAATTCAATACCTCGATCACTTCTGATTCTAATGACAGAGACCGATTTCTCATTTTGAATCTTTTTCAGAAGTTTGATCAGAAGGCTACTGGTTTGATCTTTTCCAGCAAGAAAGATTACCCAAGTAAATCTAGAGAAATCATCAACAACAACAATGGTGTATCTCATTCCCCCTAAGCTCATGATAGAAATTGGACCAAATAAGTCCATATGCAATAATTCTAAACATCTTGAGGATGATTTGCTGCCTTTATTTTTGAAACTAGATCTTACTTGCTTACCAAGTTGACATGCAGAACATACATGATTCTTAACAAATTTTATGTCTGGCAATCCGTCGACTAAGTTCTGCTTTTTGAGATTGTTGATAGACTTGAAATTCAGATGATTCAATCTCTTGTGCCACAGCCAGTGTTTATCACTTAGAGATGCAACTAAACATGTAGGAGCAATGATATGATCTATGTTCCATGAAATTTTATAGGTGTTGCCTTTTCTAACTCCGGTTAGAACAGTAAAGTCATCAGCATTTTTGACTGTTCAAGTGTGCTTCTGGAATGCTACTGAAAAACAACTATCACATAATTGACTAATACTGATCAAGTTATAATAAAGATTTTCAACTAAGAGCACATCCTTAATAGTGATGTTACCATGGATAATCTTACCCTTACCCACGTATCTACCTTTTGAGTTGTCCCCAAAGGTTATTTCTGGACCAGCACAACTCACTATTTCTGATAGTAGACTTTTCTGTCCAGTCATATGTCTGGAACATCCACTGTCCAAATACCATATTGAGCTACTGATCATGGTTTTCTCTACATGTACCTGCAAACACAAATTTTATTATCTGGTACCCAATCTATTTGGGTCCAAGCCTTATTAGTCCCTTTGGAACCCACATTTGTACAATTCTTGTACTTCGGGTATCCATGGAGGTGTGTGCAACGAAGTGTCTGTTATTTCTCACATTATGCATCTTAAAAAGTTGTTCTTCCCTTCTGTTTCTATTTTCTGTCATGTATCTCTTTTGAACAGGTCAAGAATTGTAGTACTGGTAGCTGTTAACCTTCATAGAAAATTTTCTTCCTGAGTTGAATCCTCTACTGGATCCAGAACTCTGGTCAACTCTTTCCTTAGGTTTAACATAACCCAGACCATAATGCATCCTGTTGTTCATCTGATTTACATTCCTCTCAATTGAAGTAGTAGGTACTTCTGGTTTCTGTACCACACTGGATTTCACAAAGTGAATGTACTTCCCTTTGCACATATCCAGTTTTGGCTTAGTATTCGTTTCAGAAGTGCCTTCATTATTACAAAATCCGAGACCACTCCTGTCTCCAGATTGTTTTTGTAACTCTTGCATCTTTTCGAGTGAAATAGAGGACTTGTTCCAAGCATTCACCAGTAGCGATAGCTTCTGATTTTCCGAAAGCATCGTCTGGTAATCTGCTATTATTCTTTCATTCTCAGTTTTTAATTTACTCATCTCAACTTGTAGATCATTACAGCTGTTTACTTGCAAGCAAGTTAACTTACTGTTCTGATCTCTTAAGTTCTGATTTTCAATTTTAAATTCCTCGAATGATTGAGAAAGTCTAGAATACTCTTCTACCATGTCGTGTAATGCAGTGACTAAATCAGTGCGTGTAAATTCATCAGAGTCAAAGTCAAATACCTCTCCGGATGTCGAGGTTGACTCAGTATTTGCCATCAGACATTTGATCTCATCTTCATCACTTTCACTTGAATGGCTTTCAGAATCAGAAGATTCAGAACTTGAGTCTGCCCATTTGGACTTACTTTCTTCTGCAATCATTGCCTTTCTGTCTCTTCTGGTCTTTTTATCATTGCATTTGACACCCTTCTTCTTCTGGTCATCCTTCTTTGATTTTGGACAATCAGCAATAAAATGTCCAACTTTTCCACAGTTAAAGCATGCCATATCTCCAGAGGGTGATTCCTTTTTGAAATTGCGGTTGGGACTTTGAAATGTTCTGTGATTCTTTTTCATGAATCTGGAAAACTTCTTAACAAATAATGACATTGCGTCATTGCTTATCTGTTCAGCACTTCTCTCAGAAGTATTCTCTATAGCAGTAGCAGATGATGAACTTGGGACAACTGTAGCAGTAGTAGCTGCGAGAGCTTTGGTTGGTGGAATTGTTAAGGGCTCTTCTTCACTTCGAACTTCAAGTTCAAACTCATATGCCTTCAGATCTGAGAACAAGTCATGCAGTTCCAACTTGTTTAGATCCCTGGAAGCTCTCATTGCCATCGTTTTGACGTC
This sequence comes from Primulina tabacum, assembly GCF_025594145.1. Lineage (NCBI taxonomy): Eukaryota > Viridiplantae > Streptophyta > Magnoliopsida > Lamiales > Gesneriaceae > Primulina > Primulina tabacum. The sequence continues at coordinate 4,787,654 of NC_134565.1, read as the reverse complement.
TCATTCTCTGGGTAGGGCTCTCATTACCTTTAATGCAACTTCCCTGTTGCCAAGATCTTTCCCAAGAGCTGTGAGTTCATTGACAAGGCTGCTGAAGCGTTCATCAAACTCATTCATAGTTTCTCCAGCCTTCATCTTCATATTCTCAAACTTCTGCATGGCTACAGAAAGTTTGTTTTCCTTAGTTTCTTCGTTTCCTTCACAGATCTGAATCAATTTTTCCCAGATTTCCTTTGCAGTAGGACACATCTTGATTTTGCTGAAGGTATTTTTGTCGAGTGTCTTGTACAGAATGTCCTTCGCAACGTTGTCAAGATTGGCTTTCTTCTTGTCCTCACTTGTCCATTCATATCTTGGTTTTTCCAGCATCTGAGGTGCGCCTTCGGTGATAGCAATAACTGGATTTGGCTTTAAGATCTTTAATGGACCATCTGTGATGACATACCACATGTCATCATCTTGAGCTGCAAGATGGGCTTGCATTCTGATTTTCCAATCATCAAAGTCTTCTTTTGAGAACATTGGAATTTCGCTGAAGTGAGCCATGTCTATTAAATATTTTTCAGAACAAGAATAACCTGCTCTGATACCACTTGTTGAGGATCGGGTTGAGTTTAGAAGGGGGGGTTGAATAAACTCAACGGCAAACTTAACCAATTTTTCGGAATGATGTGCTAGAGTCCTGTTAAAGATACTAGCAGATTCTTGTTCAAGTTTAAAGACCAGCAGATCACAAGATAATGTGCGGAAACGATCTGTTGGTTAGTAGGTGAAAAATAGTGAAACAGAAAAACAGTAGATGGCACAAGGTTTGTTTCTGGAAGTTCGAAGATGAATCTTCTACGTCTCCCATTCTTCTGTTTCCAGAAGGTATCACTAAAAGACTTTGGTGAATAAAATACAACAGTTGTACACACCCACTTCAACAGGACTTACCCTTCGCCTATCGAAACTCTTAGTTTTACAACTCAACTTCTTGAATGATCCTAAGTTCTGGAAAAGTCTCTTTTCCAGTTACAAATTCTTCTATCAATGAAATAGTGAAGTGAATAGCTTGAGAAGATATAACGAAAATAGCTAGCACAATATGATCTCAATGATCAAGAGTATGCAATGAAGCGTGTGCTGCTTTTTCAGTGTTGAGCTTTTGGGATGACTGAAAGTTCTAGCGATGCTCAAATGATATTCTTTGATTTAGATTCGTTCCCCTTCTCTCTTGAAAAGTGCTTCGTCTCCATATATATAGACTTTATCCAACGTTAAAATCTGAACGGCTCTTTTGACTTTTCAGTGGTTCAGCTTTATTGCCGAAAATGGACACTGCAGAATACATCAAAGCAATCAGTCTCAGTTTATACTAAAAATGGTAAACCGTCTTAAATGTTTTCGTACAACATTTAATGGCATTTAAGGAAGCAATAAATGCTAGTATCACGTTAATAGATCAACGGTAATATTTAAAGACTTTGAGATACGCAAAATTCTGTTAGTGTATATTTCGAGTTTTGTATCCCTTCTAGTTATGATTTTAGCTAAGAAGCAGTACTTGACAAGTGCTGCTACTGGTCTTTAGCTCGATACAAATGCTTCTGGTTTTCTGCTATTTTACATCTACTGGTTTTGTATTAAGCCAGCATCTACTGGTTTTTACTAGCATCTCCACAACAAATTTAAGTCTAACATTAATCATTTAAGAAGAAAAAATCTCAATATCTAATCAGATAACTAAATTGAAATCGATGTTCATTAATGCCACATAATCAGATATCTATATACTATATAAATATCTCAACAGTTTGAAAATTTTTAGACCAACTTCAAATTCATTATCATCTAAATATTTATTTTAAAAATCAAATGTGTACAATAATGGAAAAAGACAATTATATATCAATAAGTTTGTTGAAGTAAAATCAAAAGGATGTAAAGATACAAGTAATAATACTTTGACAAAAAAATCATATTGGACAAAACAGAAATCAAAATTGATTCGAAAACTCATAGTAGCTGATGATAAGGTAATAATCATAACTTTACATAGATAAAAAAAAGTAATGCGATTGAATTCATAAAATGAAAACATTATAATGATAAATGAACATTTTATATATATGTAGGGACAAATGATACATTGTCTTCTATTTTCAAACATCATCGACAAATTCCAAAATCAATTGCTCAGAAGATATCAAATGTTTGAAATAAATGCGAGAAAAATAACTAAAAATTACCCAAAATGTCAATGAAGACGTTGAACTAGTCATTCATACGAATATTATATGAAAATTTAATTTCAAATCATTTGCAGAAGGAAAAAGACAATGTTAAGTATTGAGAAAAATAACTAAAGATTTGTTAAGCATTTTCTAAATGTTTTGCATCATATGGAACTAAAGTTAAAATTTATATAAACAAATATAATTTGAATTCTGAATAAGGTCAACCACGTAAGTAGTTTCTCGAGTGAAGGAAAAAGACAAGTTTTTAGAAGAGAAATTGTGCTCCTCAATATACAGTAAATTTCGTAAAAGAATTAAATATTCGAAATTGATAATTAATTCAATATAAAATATATGGTGCAGACTAGACAATAACATTAAGTTTACGGGAAGCCATCCCACAAAACGAAGGAAGTTTATTATAAATGAAAGAAAATAATAATGCAACTATAGCATTTTTCAACACGAGATCAACATTTTATCTAGATGATAATTAAAACCATGAAATATTTTACATACTTCGTATTTACAAAAAAATATATATAAATACGTTAATGAAATAAAAAATTATAGTTGTCACACAACTACGATCATCAGCCACAACAAGAATGCTACTAAATCCTTATCGCAATGAAACAATAGAGATGAAAGCATCATAAACTGTTTAATTTATTTATCAACTAGATGACACTAACGTTTATTGAAGTCATTATTACATAAAAATACATAAATAAATTTACATGATTAAAAAATAAGTGAAAAAAATTTTCAATTAATTTTTTCAATTCCGAAATTGAAATTGAGTAAAGTTATTAAAAATTGATTGCAACTAACAATTTAAATTTATTTCAAAAAAATGATATTAAACATGTTCATCAACAAGTCGAAAAAAATAACAACAAAGAGAAAATGTAATATATGTAGATAGACAAGCAAATCGAAAATTCAACTAAGATCATCGTTGAGCAATTAATAAAACACAAAGAAACACTTTTCATAAAATTCAATTGTTTCGTTAAAATTTAGGCAAATATCAATAACTAAGTAACAACATAATCAAAATAACACTAAAATATAAAAATAATATCAGTATTAGTAAAATTTTATGTACAATTTATCATGACTCCAAATTTAAAATTACAAATAAAATTAAATCTTAATTTCTTATCTTAATACAATTGCAGAATATTCTCTACTACTTTGAAGAAAAGATATCAAAAGTGGAAAACAAAACAAAATCGTGGTACGAGACATACAACAATTATATGAAAGTTTAATCAAAACAACAAATGGAGACAGTTGCCCAAAGTGTTTGGACATCAAAATCAATATAATTCTGAGGCAAAACCATTGATTATATCATGTAAATCAAACTACAAAAAAAAAAAAAAAGAACACAAAATAATCATAACTACTATAAAATTTAAAGTATCTCTTATGTAATCGGATATTGTTAAGGCAAAACCATTGATTATATCATGTAAATTAAGAAATCGATAATAATATCTCGGATATGGCCAAGTATAATCATATAACTTTTCATAAGTATTTTGGCATTGAATCAAATATCTGCAAGTTAATTAATGAGAAAAAATTTCATTAATTAGAGCATATATTCAATAGATAGTAGAAACAAATAGCGCTAGTTTGAAAATGAGGCCATGTAGTTCAGCTAAGTAGGCTTCATTTGTCAGCACTGAAATAAATTGTAGCCATCAGAAGACACCACAATTGGCTTTTCACCTTCAGACTCACTTCGGCATTGCGAATTCCAAATCCCAAAATGCTCGGTCGAGGCGCTACTGTTACTACTGGAGAAGCTGGATAAACCACAGATGTAAAGGCAGAACAAAGAATAAGATAGCAAAATTTATAAATCTGAATAAGTTGAGCGGGAGTTTCTTGAAGGTTAGAAAATTTGCAGACCTGCAACTGTTGAATTCGGTCTTGCCCCAAGGGAAACTTGAGCACCAGGGGAAGTAGATGGCAAGGAAGCTCCTTGAAACAAAAACCAAATTAGTCGAATATCAAAATAATGCTTATAAAAGTCGCTTGATGGTTTTTCTTGCTTCATTCTTTACATTTTTCATTCTAATATTGTATGCCACATTTTAAGCATCAATTATCTATTTTTTTCTTAAGTTTAGGAAAATAAATGTTGCATTAGACTTTTGGTTTTTTATTCCATTCATGTAAGAAAAAAAGAGAATGGAATTAAATAATTTGATTATGAACTGGGCATTGAATTAAAAGCAATCCAAAATCTTAGATTTCAAGATGGTGCTGCATCTTCTTTTTTGTAAATGCGAATGGTGGTCCTTCATTTATAGAAAGGAATTAAATAATAGTTTAACATACATACCTCCGCAAATAGAAGGGTCTATTTGGAGATTGCACAGCTGAGGCAACTCTAGAGCAAGCGTTGTGTTGATAGGAAACGAACTCAAGGCAGACGGGTCATTGAGGAATGGACAAAGGCAAGTAGGCTTCTGGCCGTAGAGTTGGTTAAGACTATCACAACATGACTGCACTGGTGAAGCTGCCACGCCTTGCACGAACGGCGCACATGAGGCTAAAGTTAGCAAATTCGGCCCACACTCAGCAATTGTGTTCTGGGCAATGGCCTTTAGGGAAACACAATGGAGAAACACAAGAAAGAGCGATGTGGGGAAAAGAGGGAGACGAAAAGGCATTGCACAAGTTAGGTCGGTAACGCAAGTTTTGTTTGTGAGTTTTGAGGCGAATTCGCCATTGATTTTCATGTTAGCTAAATAGACGAAGAGTGCATTTGTTGGGCATGAACTGCACAGCCATGCAATAGGTGTGTGATCCCTTGACACACTTTTGTATGATCTCTCTCAAGCTACTGTCTAGTTTTCACTACTTTTTTTCATTTATATGTTGTGTCTATCATTCATATTTTCAGGTAAAGAAAATGTGTGGGATATGAAGTTTAAAAAAACCAGACTGCTCATTTAAGTATCTGTAGAAATATTCATTCAGAATTTGTGTATCATAGATAAAGATTTGTCATGCGTATTGATTATGACAAGTTAAAAAAAAATCGCAACTCGTTAAATTTGTTACAACTTGTATGTAATTAAAAATGTTACGAAAAATGATACAGAGAATATCACAAAATATTTGGACTCTTAAACCATACACATATGTGTGATTTAATGAGGTTCTATTTCCACCTCAACTATTGTATTCTACAATTATTTATGGACAATAATAAATTACGTGTTTATCAGGATAATGAAATTATTATAATTATTGAATAATACAAACATTTCATGTTCTATTAAAATAAAATAAGGACTTCAGTTTTTAATTAATGATTTGTATGATATTTTTAATTAAAATTTTAATTATCGAATTAAATTTAATAGAATAATGAGCATTTGAAGGAGCAACGAAGGGCTTCAAATCCTTCACTACACTTCTTGCTACACCAATAAAACCATTTTTTCCTAATTAGTTGTTATTTGTTTGTCAGCCTTTATACCACTTTACAATTTACAACAATAAACCTTAATAAAGGTAGAAAATTTACTTAAATCTTCATATTTAAGCAGCAAGCTGTGAGCTCTGCTTTTCGAATGCCTTTAAGGTAATTTTGGATCTTTCCAAACTGGGATACGTGAACCACTGTTTATAAACAAGATTGACTTCCGGATCTTTTAATTGATTTTCAAGAATCTCAATTTGAGATTTTATTAATTTAATCTTCTTTTTAAGTTTCAACAGATAATTTGCAGATGACATGATATAATCGAAAGGTGGATCATAAATATAATCGTATGACATAAACTTACATAAATCTTGATGAAATGAAGAAACTTGAAAACTGAAGAACTGGAGAAAACTTCAGAACTCTTATTATCAGAGAGAGTAGTAGATAATTTTGGTGTGTGGATCACAAAGGGAATCCACTCCTTAAATAACCAAAAAACTAAAACAGTAGTTCCACCTTCTACCTATAAACACATGACACGTAATACCTAAAAGATAAGCATAAAAACTTAATAATACACAACAATAATGCATGACTTTTAGTCGAGACACAGTTCACAAAGATCGTGACTTCCAGCTCACACATCCATTGTCTCATGCATTCAATAATGCGAATATGTCTTCACCCTCATATGGGTCCTGAGCATTTTGTAGATCATCTTGATCGGTCATCTGTGTATCATCTTCCATTTTTTCCTTTCCTTTTGAGGAGGTTGATTCTTGAGTGGATAGATTTGATTTTTCACCAAAAACTTCTGTGAACATAGAAGTAATGGTATCCTTGTCTAAATGTTGAAAAAGTTCTTTTAGCAATGTGGTTTGTGTTGGGGTGTCATGATTCAAATTCCTCATAGTTTCTCTGGCAACTCCCAGAGCTATTACTCCCTGTCGATCATAAACTTTGCCTTCTACAAAGAAGTCTTCTTTTCCCCACCATTTTATAAGAATTTTTCTAATTAATACAGTAGGGGCAAATTTGATTTCAAACTTTTCTTTAGTCAGGTCTTGCAGTCTATATTCCCATCGAATAATCCAGGGAACATTATAATTAATGGCAAATTGAATCATGGCTGTTAAACCATCAAACTGGGTATTGGCATTTTGGAACTTAATCCATATGTTCTTAACATTTCGTGGAAGGATTGAGGGCATTACCCCCCATGAGAAGAAAAAAGTTTTGAACCATGTAGGTATGAATTGATGAATATCATCTAATTGGAATTTCATCCACCAAGAGTGTTTTCTTTGAGAATTCTCATATAATACAATGGTATCCCAAGCCATAATATAATTATGATAATTAAACATATTAGGCATTGCCTGAAAAGTGTTTAATTGTCTGGCTTGGCTAAGAGGTAAACCCCAATTAGCCGCTGGGATAATCTTTTTTATTATCATTTTAGAGAATGCGTAATTGCGATTGCGATCCATATGTTGAATTTCAATTGAGCCAGTTTCTACTAAAATTGTTTCAAAGTAGTCTCTGATTTTTCTGCCCAATATGGGTTGTAAATTTTTAATTAAATAGCTTTGAGCTATATGAATAGGTGATAGACCTTTAAGGTCTTTATCATCAGAACAACAGTTAAGGCATCCTGAAATTAGATAGGGATATTTTAATTCTTCTTTTGATCCCTTTAAGGCAAATATAGCATTATTATAATAATGTATTTCATATGCAGTAGGATCTTCTGTAAATTCTTTAATTGGATCAAATTTTTCTTCTTCTGTGGTAGCCATATTAGGCTGAGGAATAGTGGCACCTCTTTTAAAAGGTGGTTTATTCATTGGTTTCTTCCCGGTGGCTGGTCTTTTTAAGATTGTCTTCCAAGGCTGATCCCTGCAAGAATTCTCTAGTTAGAAAGTCTGGTAAAGAATTAGATTTTCCAGATATATGTTCAATATCAAAATCAAAACAAGCTAATATGGCTTGCCATCTAGCAAATATTTGTTTCGATGCTATAACTTTAACATCTTTTAAAAGAATATCTTTGGCAGATTTGCAATCAACTCGTAATAAAAAATTTCTTATTTAAAATATCACTTTCAAATTTTGTAATACATTTAACAATTGAAAGAATTTCTTTCTTTGTTGTAGAATAATTCTTTTGAGTATTATTCCAAGTTCCAGAAGTATATCTGACAAGAATTTCTTTATATGTATTATCTATTTTTTGTTTAAGTATTCCTCCATATCCAATATCAGAGGCGTCTGTTTCAACTATTTTAAATGCTTCAGGATTAGCAATAGATAAACAAGGGAGTTCTTTAACTCTTTCTTTTATTTTTTGTATTGCCAAAGTATGACTATTAGTCCATGGTTGAGGATTTTTCTTCAACCTTTGAAATAATAATTTACAATCTCGTGCGAGATCTTTATAAAAATCTCCTATATAATTAAGACTTCCAAGAAATCTCTGTAATTGATTTACATCAATGATTTTATCAGGAAATTTATCAGCAAAAACTATTGCTCTTTCAATAGGAATTATTATTCCATTTTCAATATAGTGTCCTAAAAATTTTATCTTAGTTTGAAATAGTTTTACCTTTTTCTGGTTTACTGCTAAACCAGCTTTTTTAGTAACTTGAATAAAAATATTAAGATGTTTAAAATGCTGATCAATATTATCAGAATAAATAAGGACATCATCTATATAGACTATAATATAATCAATATACGAATTATAAATTTCATTCATTATATTTTGAAATTCCATTGAAGCATTTTTTAATCCAAATGGCATTACATTCCATTCGTAATATCCAAATGGTACAGTAAAAGCTGTTTTATATTTGTCTTCTTCTTTTAGAAGAATTTGATAAAATCCTGATTTTAAATCGAAAGAAGAAAATATTTTTCTTTTAAATAATCTATTTAATAGATCTCTTTTATTTGATAATGGATGTTTTATCCATTTTAATGCTTTATTAAGCGGTTAATAACAAGTCTAGGAGCTCCTCTTTCTATTTCAGCTGCATTTTCTACATAGAAAGCTGGAAAACTCCAAGGGCTATTACTTGGTCTAATTAAATCCTTTTTAAGAAGACTGTCTATTTCTTCTTTGCAATAGTTTAAAAGTCTAGGTCCCATAGCAAAAGGCCTTGCTTTTGTAGGAATTTTATCCTCATTAAAATCATCAGTATAAGGAAGACTAACTTGATGTTTTTTACTATTCCAAAAGGCATTAGGAACATACACATATCTCTTTAGATATGGTTTCTGAAAATTTTTTCTTGAATTTCATCAGAATTTATTTTTTCTTTAATATGTTTAAAAAGAACTTCATCTTTTAATGAAGTAACAAAATTTTCTTTATTAGTTACTATTTTTTGCAAAATATTGATAGATTTTGAAACTGGTATTGTTGTAAATGGAAAAAATAAATCATTTCCTTTGATGTTGGTATATAACCCTTTTTCATTAATTTTATTAATGGGAAACAACATTTGGAAAAATGGAGTTCCTAAAATAACAGGAGTAGATATATTTTTAATAAGAATAAAAGTTGTATTTAAACAAACTCCAGAATTACATATTGCTACCTCAGACAATTTGTAATTAACTATGAGAGGTTGCTTATTAGCAGCTGTTATAAACTGAGTGGTCTTTTTATAACATTTAGAAGGAACTATTCCTTCACTGATGCAATTTACATCAGCTCCTGTATCTAATAATGCTTCAATCGTAATTTTAAATTTTTTATTAATAATTAATGTTACCTTTGAGTACCATTTTTGAGAAATAATCTGATCGATTTTATTGATCCAAATCATTTGATTTATTTCATTATCATTATCCTCTTTGGGTAAAATTTCTTCTTCTTCATCAGAAGTAGAATCTTTTTCCCAAATATGATTATTATTAATACTAAGAGTATTTACTCTTTCTTTTAAATATTTGATCTCAGATTTTATCTGATCTATTTCTCCTTTTAATTCGGATATCGTAGGTTCTCTTTCTTTTTGTTTAGCTTTTTCTAATATTTTATTATAAGAATATAATTCATATTCTTGTACCGTATTTTGTATAAGTTTAGTAGGCTTATGATTTGCCATATTTAAGTAATGTTCTATAGCTTTTTTTTTCTATAGGATCTTTTATTTGATCTATAAGATCTAAAATGAAATTTTCTTCATTTGACATAACATTTATTTCTAAGCCCATAAAATTTATAAGACAAGTATCACAATCACAATCTGATTCACAGATTTTATGTTCTGATATTTCAGAATCATTATCTGAACTACTATTAGAATATTCGGAGAATTCATTATCAATAATATTGATATAAAAATCTTTTTGTTTTAAATTTTCTTCTTTATTAAGAAGAATATTTATCAATGATTCTTTTAAATCATTGTTTATATTAAGATTATTAATCTTTTTCTTGACATAACACTTATTAGCCTTATGTCCAATTTTTCCACATTTCCAGCATACTGGAACTTTAGTAGAATCATTTTTTATAAGTTTTTTAAATCTTTTCTTTGAATATTTTTTAGATTTTTCTTTATCTTTTAGATAATGTTTCTTCCTTTTAAAATGAAATCTTTTTCTTTTCTTGTCTTTTTTAGGATATTGTATTGGTTGAAAGCATATTTGCTCACAAAAGTCACCAATAATATTTCGGTTTTCTTCTTTTTGCATATCAAGCTGCCTTTTTAACTTGATATCATTACAAAGAGTTATACCTTCTGCAGTTATTTCTGCAGATAAATCTCCATAAGTAAGAATACTGCAATCTATAGAGTTTGTTGGAGATTTAGATTTTTATCTATTTTTAACTCTTTCAGCAAAAAGAACTGGAAGTCCAGAAATAAATTTTTCTTTCCAGAAATTTGCATTGCAATCATTTCTAGTTAAAACTTTTGTCATAAACACATCTTTATACCATCTAAATTCAGATAGTGTTGGACATCTCAAATTCATTAATTGTTCTTGAGATCTATCTAATTGAAGTTTATTAGCTCAAATAAAATTAGATAGAATGGTATAAATCAGTGTATTAACTGCATCAGACTCTTCTCTTCCATTAAGATCAATTATAGAAGAGTTAATAATTTTATTTTTTGCATCTTTTGAGAGATAAAAATCCCACCAACCTTGAAGTTGGCCAGTAAAACCAGTAATAATGGCTTGAGCAATTTGCCTATCATTATTACCTTTTATTTTTGCGGCAGAAGAGTATATTAACATTTGTTTAATAACAGTTTTAATCTGATATTCAGATTTACCATCTATATTCCATTCAGTAATGGCTTCACCATTAAACTGAACATAATCTTTCTTTTCTTCAATTTGAAGATCAATAGGTGTTGCTTTTTTATAAAAAGGTTTTGCAATTGATACTTTATGCATTTTATTAATCTGCATTTCTTCTTCAGAAGAACTTGAAGAATTTTCAAGTTGTTCATCTTTGGTAATTACCGAAATAGAACCATTTTCTCTTATATTTATTTTTTGTAATCTGTCTATTAGACCTTCCATAAAATTTTCATCTTTTTTAGAACTGAAAAGAAATTTTTCTTGTTTAAGATTAGGAGGGGGTTTTATCATCAAAGTTTTTGAACTTTCTCCACAAGAAATTTGTTGTTTAGATTTAGATAAAATCTCTTCTATTCTTGTAGTTTGATTTCTTAAAGAATGTAAAGTTAAATTGGTAAAATTATTTTGCTGAATTATATGGTCAAAATTACCATTTCCTAATTCGGATTTTATAGGAGCAGCAAATATTTCTTTGTTGCCCTTTTCAATTTGGAGAGTAGTAAATGGAGGATGAAACTCAAAAGATTCTTCTCCTGTTTCATTAACATATAATTTATATGTTGATTCAAGAGTATTTATAAAAGACTCATCTTTAAAATTTGAAAATATTTTATTTCTAGCTGGAAAATATAATTTTTCCATCCATTTGAAGAAATCCAAATTTAATCTAGTTTCTTCAACCCATTCGGTATATCTAGAAGAATATAGATTTTGTTGTTTTGAGTTTAAACAACTTAAAAACCATTTTTTCTTATTTAGATTTTTAATCTTTTCTAAACTTTGTTGAATAGAATTGTTATTATTAATAACCATAACATTGTAACCCATATCTGAAAAAGTAGGAGAATCTGATTTTCTATTATTAACAGAATAACTTCTTTGAAATCGAGAAGTACTAGATTCAGGAAGATCAACCTTATATTCAGGTTGAGATATATTATCATTAGTCTTTTGAAGACCAGATGTACTAATTTTTTCAAAATCAGATATAGAAGAAGTAGAATTTCTACTTTCTTCTGGAAATTTAATTCGTAAATGTCGTTGGGATGAGAATTTAATTTCAACATCACCATCTACATATTGAACTATACTTTCTACCTTTATAGATTCTTCTTTAATAGTAGGAGCAATATTCTCCATTTTCCAGATTTCTGGTAAAGTAACTTGATTCCAATTTATTGTTTTGGGAATCATAATATTACTTTTATTAATATCGATAATAAAGAGTGTAGTTTCACCTATTTTAGAACTAATTTGATTAGTATTAATTCTAAAATTAGAGATTGTAGAATTCATTACTTTATAACATATCCTATATAATAGAACAACATTTTCTGTTCCATCTATCATGTCGAAGCCTTCAGTCTTTATGTTTAAAGTGAGAGCTTTCATGATATTTGGATCAGAAAGAGAAATCGAAAAATTAGGAAAACAACTAAAATGTATTGGTCCTTCACATAATGAGGACTCTACTATTCCTAATAAGGAATCTTCGAATTTGTTATGCCTTTGATCTCTTACTAAAATTAAGGCCGAAGTATTTAAACCTAATCTGGTGAGTGGTTTTAAACCTACTTGAATCATACCCAAATGCATAAATCTATAAGATTTCATATGAATATTTATAAGATTTTGAGATAACAGACTAAAAGAATCATAATCTCCTTTTAGAGGAATAGCTTCTTCAATAGTTTTTATAATATAGTCAGATTTAAAATTAAATCCTTTGGATCTATATATCTTCGTATTAGAAGATACTGTTAATTTCCAGTTAATGCAATAAGAAGATCATCTGAAATAAATAATTGTTCTGATGAAACCTTTTATTCTACCATACATAAACTGGTCGTAGATAGATGAACAAACTATAATTCTTTTGTATTCTTTATATTTTATTTTGATTATCAAAACCATTTTTAAGAATCATTAAATCCTATAAACAATCGGTCATATCGTCCGAGTTCCAAAAAAAATTGTGAGCCGAGACGTCTGGGTTTCTGGGAGGCCCAATTTTATGCTTTGGATCTCCTGCTTGATGTATTAAGAAATTACATTTTAATATAATTTGATCTTTTAAATTATTGTTTATTATGCAAAAGATTTTAAAATATGATTTTTAAATTTTTGATTATGTTAACATATGGTTTTACGTAAGAGTTTAAATCTAATAAAATAGTCATCAAATAAATATAATAATTAATATCTTATGAGCCAAACTTTGAAAACACCTATGTGAGCACCGATGAGGTGTCACTCATCCATTGGATGCACAATTTTTCTATATTTCATCACATCCAATAGGTGATTGATACCTCAACGGTGCTCACATAGGTGAATATTGCTCCTACTATTAAAACTTGGACTGAGGTCTCGATTTTAACCCGAATCGACTCGAAACTTGACCGAATTTTTCCCAATTTGTTTACCATATCTTAAATACACTTAAAGCTCCTAAAACATGTACTCAAGCTCCTAAAACCACGGCTCAAACTTCCAAGAAATTTGCCACCCTCGGCCATCCCCTTCCCTTGCTCTCATCTCAACACATGTCACCCCAAACCATATTTTCTTTCGGTCCTCTCTCACTCCACCACTTGTTCAGCCGATAACACTCACCATTAGGACCTAACTACTCTTCTTAACTAAGCCTAACCCAAGCAACCAGCTGCTGCACCACCCGTAACGGCCGAAACTATCACCTTCTTCCCAACTCACACCAAGCCTCTGAAGACCGAGCTTCTCCCTCAACCAAAATTCTATGACTCCCTCCTAACAACACACTAGGCTCTACACCGTCTGAAACATGGCTGGGTTGGGTTTGAGCACATGCACAGCCCGATCTTACCCCTTTGCGCGCGATCCACCGAAACCATCCAAACCCCCTTGCTGTAAACTCACGGTTTTTAGTCCCCACCCCCTACAGATCGTTCCCAACCCAAAGACAGCAACCTCACAAGTAAAGGGACCCATTCAGCAAGCCATGAGACAGCCCCCTTGCACTCAACGTGAAAATATGAATAACATAACATATAATGCATAGAAATGGTGCAAAAACCGAAATATTATCCATGTGCTTAACTAGATCAAATGATTTCATGAAGGTTCGTACACACAACAGTAATATTGACGTGTATGAAGCAAAACAAAGTAACAAGCGTGCCTGGGGATGATTTGGTGAACAAAGCAAGAAGAGGGAGACCCGAGAGGATTTATCCTTTGCCAATACTGGTGTAGTCGAAAGTTTCCTTTGCAAGAATGGAGGATGACCGAATTATTCAGCTGAGATTTGATGAAACCGAGAGGCTTTTGAATGGAAAAAGGGGTGATCGGCTGATGGGGGGATTACGGGTAGGTAAAGAGATGCTTAGGATTAAATGATATTGTTAATTAGAAGATTAGTGGACAATAATCATGTTAATTAAAATTTTAAAAGATGTTTAAGCCCAATGAGCTTAAAAGTAGGCCCGTTAAATCCAAACGCACTCCCGAAAAATATTTCGCGTTGAAAATATTTTGAAAATATAAGTCGAAACCTCAGAACGTCACCCGATTCGATTAAATTTGCGTACATTTAAAAAATAAAATCATGCGGGTAAAAATACCCAATCAAATCCCATTTTGAAAAATACCCTTAAAAACACCTTATATTAATTTATAAAAATAAATCATGTAATGAAATAATTTTTCTGAGAATTCTCCGGTCTCCGTTCCTCGATCGAACGTGAAATACACTTAGAAACCCTAACGCATGAACTTTTAAAATTTCATGAATTAAATTCTACCATGCAATAATTATGCATAAAAATAATTAATCACGAATTAATAAAATAAAAATGCATTTAATGCTTTAAAACAATTTAATAAAATACCAAAGAAATTTAATAACTTGCATGCATGTGGTTCACGTGGACTTTCAAATTTTCGGGACATTACATGAGCAGCCTTCAAAAGATAATGCAGGGCAGATGTCTAATCAGAAAAAATGTTTGTAACCTTCAATTGGAAAATACATTAATAATTTATAACCACCAACTATATAATAACTGATAATTTATTTATCTCCTAATATATTATATTGTAGCATTTTTCACTACTTAAGGCAAGATAATACTTTACCTTTCAATTTTTCGCTTTTTCACTTGAATTTTATGTAGACTTGTTCTTGCTTATTCTTTTTTTACACACATACGTGTAAACATACATATATATATATACATATATATATATATATATATATATATATATAAAGTAATCTAAATGACACCCAGCATGATTCCTTCTTTCCAATATCTTTATTTCACAAATAAATATAATAATATTTTTTTAAAAAATATAACTATTAAAATTTAGTTAGAAACTCCTCGATTCTTTTTGTATTTTTCAATTTAAGGTCTATCACAAAAACATTGAATTAATATAAATAAAATTTTATGAAATGATCATGGTGACAACAATAATACTACTAAACGCTTATCGCAATAAAGTAATAGAGATGAAAGCATGATAAACAGTTAATTTATTTTATCCACTGGATAACACTAACTTTTGTTGAAGTTATTATTACATACAAATACATAAATAAGTTTGCATGCCTAAAAATTAAGTGAAAAAAAATTCAATTAAAATTTTCAATACCAAAATTGAAAATGAGTCAAGTTATTAAAATTTGATTGAAACTAATAATTTAAATTTATTTCCAAAAATGACATAAAACATGAACATCAATAAGTCGGAAAACAATAACAACAAAGAGAAAATGAAATATATATAGATAGACAAGAAAATCGAAGATTCAACTAATATCATTAATGTTGAGCAATTGATAAAACACGATTAAAGAAACACTTCTCGTAAAATTCAATTGTTTCATTAAAATTTATGCAAATATCACACGTATAACTAAGCAAACTACATTAATCAAAATCACATTAAAATATTAAAATAATATGAATATAAGCAAAATTTTATTTACAAATTGTTATAACTCCAAATTTAAAATTACAAATAAAATAATTATGAAGTGGGCACTATGGCAGCAATGCTAAATCCAAGATTTGATCACGAAGATAGAGTCGTTCAAACTAGTTGTCGATCAGTACACCTTCGTCGTCGTTTTCTAGATCATCCATAAGAAAATGTTCTATTTCTTCTAATCTTCTCTGGACAGAATAATCGAGCTCTCCACCAGGCTGATTTTGTTGTTGCTGTGGAACACTACCGTGCTGCTGACTCGTGTATTGCAGAGCAGTTTGATTTTGCTGTGCATTAATGGAAGATCCGGCTGTCGCTGCTGAAACTGTTGGTGCATTAATGGAAGATCCGGCTGTCGTAGGTGAAGATGGTGTTGCGCTGGAACGTCGTGCTGCTGATCAGATTCAGTTCTCGAACGCTTGTGGGATGTCAGGTTCTCACTTTCAGAAGTCTCGTGTATGGCTTTACAAGAATCAGAAGCGGCGGCGGCCGGTTTTCTCTCACGAATCCGGCACAGAACGCAGTCATCTAGCTGCAAAAGTGGCGAACAAACACGGCATAAAAAAACATGTCGGAATGGATCGGACTTGAGAAAATTGCGGGAAAAAGGACCGGCCATATTTACAAAAACATGTTGAGAGAGTTCTTACCCGCATGGATCCCGTCGGATGTCTCGGAGGCTGGTTAATAGTGTACTCGTGCATTATCCAGTTAGTCTTCTTTCCATTGGAGGCCTTCCCTTGGTAAAAAACCAAGGTCCTCTTCAATCCAATACATTCATTATTATCAAATATTTTTTTACCAATCGCCGTTGCCTTCCAAAATCCATCACCGGCGGCTCGGTTCGGTCGACTGCCATTCATATACTTCCGGTCTCTCGGGGTAAAAAAGTACATTAATCCATCATCCCCCCAACTTGTATTAGTATCTGCAACAGATAAAAATATTTTTTGAAAACATAAAATTCTTTATTAGTTAGTCAAAAAACATCAAAACACACATGCAAGCATATATAACAAAGTAAACCGCCCTCCTTAATTCTAACAAAATTTCTACAATCCACCCACTGATCACGATCATGCACACACCACACAATATATCACAAATCTATTTTATAATCTAATCCAATACAGACTGAAGAAAGAAGAAAGTACCGGCCAACTCCCACGGATTATACTTGTAAACATCTACGGTGCGGATATAGTCGCATGTGAGTGGCTGGTTATTGATCTTCTTGTTTAGAAGGAGCATGAGTTCTGTGTCTGTGGGATTGAAACGAAGCCCCACCGTGACCGGATTAATCATCGTCTGCTGCTGCATGTTGAAACTAAGTTTTTTATCTAGGCCAAGTTCGTGAGAGAAAGAAAAATCAATAGAGGAATATATATATATATAGAGAGATATATAAAAAGCATTCTATTCGAATTTGGAGATAAATTAAAGATAAACATGATGTGATTTGTTTATATCTTAAAGAATGTTTGATCGGTTTTAAAAAATTATTTGGTTTACATTTTTTTTTCAAAGTTTGGCTCATAAGATATTATTATATTTACTTGATGACTATTTTATTAGATTTAAACTCTTACGTAAAACCATATCTTAAAATCTACTGCATAATCGAAAATTTAAAAATCATATCTTAAAATCTTTTGCATAATAAACAATAATTTAAAAGATCAAAATATATTAAAATGTTATTTCTTAACACATCAAGCAGTAGATCCAAAGCATAAAATAAAGCCTCCCAGAAACACAGACGTCTCAGCCCACAATTTTTTTTTTTGGAATTCGGACGATATGATATATCGTTTATAGGATTTAATGATTCTTAAAAATGGTGATAATCAAAATAAATTATAAAGAATAGAAAAGAATTATGATTTGTTCATCTATCTATGGCGAGTTTATGTATTAGAATAAAAGGTTTTATGACAACAATTATTTATTTCAGATGATCTTCTTATTGCATTAAAAATATTAATATCTTTATGTATAATATTCAAAATTTAAATAGTTTATGTCATTGATTACTATTAATATTTAATGGAACAATATTTTTTTTAAATCCCTAAAAAATAGGAAGATTTTATAAAGGCAGACAAATAAATAACAACTAATTAGGAAAAAAGAGGTTTTATTGGCGTGGCAAGAAGTGTAGTAAAGGATTTGAAGCCCTTCGTTGCTCCCTCAAATGCTTATTATTCTATTAAATTTAATTCGATCATTAAAATTTTAATTAAAAATATCATACAAATCATTAATTAAATACTGAAGTCCTTATTTTATTTTAATAGAACATGAAATGTTTTTATTATTCAATAATTATAATAATTTCATTATCCTGATAAACACGTAATTTCTTATTATCGATAAATAATTGTAGAATAAAATAGTTGAGGTGAAAATAGAACATCATGAAATCAGATATATGTGTATGGTTTAAGAGTCCAAATATTTTGTGATATTCTCTGTATCATTTTTCGTAACATTCTTAATTATATACAAGTTGTAACAAATTTAATGAGTTGCGATTTTTTTGAACTTCTCATAATCAATACGCGTGACAAATCTTAATTGATGATACACAAATTCTGATTGAATATTTCTACCGGTACTTAAATGAGCTGTCTGGTTTTTTTAAACTTCATATCCCTCACATTTTCTTTACCTGAAAATATGAATGATAGACACAACAGATAAATGAAAAAAGTAGTGAAAACTAGGCA
This sequence comes from Primulina tabacum, assembly GCF_025594145.1. Classification (NCBI taxonomy): domain Eukaryota; kingdom Viridiplantae; phylum Streptophyta; class Magnoliopsida; order Lamiales; family Gesneriaceae; genus Primulina; species Primulina tabacum. The sequence goes on along the minus strand of NC_134565.1, from coordinate 4,768,950 downwards.
GTAGCTTGAGAGAGGTCATACAAAAGTGTGTCAAGGATCACGCACCTATTGCATGGCTCTGCAGTTCATGCCCAAGTAATGCACTCTTCGTCTATTTAGCTAACATGAAAATCAATGGCGAATTCGCCTCAAAACTCACAAGCAAAACTTGTGTTACCGACCTAACTTGTGCAATGCCTTTACGTCTCTCTCTTTTCCCCACATTGCTCTTTCTTGTGTTTCTCCATTGTGTTTCCGGTTTCCCTAAAGGCCATTGCCCAGAACACAATTGCTTAGTGTGGGCCGAATTTGCTAACTTCAGCCCCATGTGCGCCGTTCATGCAAGGCGTGGCAGCTTCACCAGTGCAGTCATGTTGTGATAGTCTTAACCAACTCTACGGCCAGAAGCCTACTTGCCTTTATCCATTCCTCAATGACCCGTCTGCCTTGAGTTCCTTTAACACAACGCTTGATTTAAACTTTAAAAAATATACATGGAACAATCGAAGTTTCCAGCTTTTGAATGCCTTCCTAAGTACAAACAAGAAACTCAAGAATCTATCCAATAATTTTAACCTAATAGTAGGTCTCTTGTGAGACGATGTCACGTATCTTTAGTCGTGAGACGGGTTAATCATGCTCATATTTATAATAAAAAAGTAATATTTTTAATACTTTTTTAATGGGTGACCAAAATATAATATCAGTCTAACAAAATAAACCCATGATGTAACGTCTCACTCATTTTTAAAATTCTACTGGACATTTTTTTTTTCAAAAAAATAAAGCTCGCATTTTCGAAATAACATTTAAAATAATTGTAATTATCCTACCGTAAAAATAGTGCAGTTTAAATTAATCAAACTCATCCAAAATCATACGTAAACATAAACGAGTAAAAATCTTAAATTCATCAACGTATGAAAATATTCATCTTCTCTCAATCTCATAAATCGTAATGCGGAAAACATGTGCTCGGGTCGTGTCACCCCACCAAGTCTGCCTACTCAGAGTTCGGCACCTCCAGTCTCCTCACCATTTAGCTCACCTGCATCACACACGCCTAGTGAGTCTAAAGACTCAACACGCCTGTACCAGGAATAACAAGTACATATACATGGCACACATCAGTGAAAAATATCATACTCAACATATCTTTCGTGAACTTAAAAGCATAACGTAAACGTGTTGTGTAATGCCAACATACCTTTCATGAACTTTAAAATATGAACATAAACATGTCGTATAAAATCATGTCGTGTCAAATCATGTCATCGCATATCATCATATACGTGTCAAAACATGTCATCTCATGTTATCATATACGTAAATGTGTCGTGTAAAATCATATCGTATTAAAACATGTCATCTCATGTCATCATATACGTATACATTTTCTTTTTAATTGAATTCAGTTCATTAGTTGTGACTTTCGTATCAGCTCTATCGTATCAGCTCTATCGATGGATCCATCTACATGTAACCGTGGTACCCGACGGCGAGGAACATCAGCGACAGTATTACCCGTCCACTGAGCCCGCGCCTCAGCTCATCATATCTCATATCATCGTATACATATACATCGTTAGTCACAACCAAATCCCATCCTTCAAAAATAACATCATAATCATCACTTAATAAAAACATGTATATACGTAATTTTTCCTTTAAACCAAGCATGTAATGTATTTATCGTAATTCCATAAAATTCAGGAACGTGATGCATAAACATTTAAAAACATGATAAAATGTGCTCAGGGCGCTGTCAGGACTAAAATCTCACCTCGGGTACAAAATGATCATTTTGCCCTTGGAAACCCAAAAATTATCGTTTCACCCCTAAACGTAAAATTCCACATTTTTGACATTTTCTTAATTCTATTGACTCTAACATGTCCCAAATAATTATTTAAGTCTATAAGAATTTTCTCATTTTTTTATTTGGCTTAAATCGATGAATTTTAAATTAATCTTTAAATATATCATATTAATGCGTTTCAATCCCGAATTAAACCAAACCTTAGCATAAAATTCCCAAATTAAAAACTTAGACTTCTAATAATTATTTGAGCTTAAATATAATTTTCCATAATTTTATTAAGCTTAAATCTAAGCGTTTTAGTTTAATTCTTTAATTAATGTTTCGTACGTCGATTAAATCCCGAATAAATCCAAAACTCCTTATTTTGCTCCGAAACTTACCAAACTCCTAAAAATATCCCAAAACATATTTAAAATCATTCTTAGACGTAAATTCGAGTCCATTTCATAACTTAACCAAATTATTTTAAAAACTTGGACCGAAATCCCGATTTTAACCCGAATCGACTCGAAACGTAATCAAATTTTTCTCAACTTTTTACCACACTCCTTAAACCATGACTTCGGGCTCCTAACTCACGGCTGAAATTTCCAGAAAAATAGCATAACTCTCGGTCTCTCCAATTTCCCTCCCTTGTGCACTACCTTCCCTAAAACTCACTCCACTAGCCACACCCAACGTACCAGCCATGAACCGACCTTCCCTTGACCACCTAGGGACCCTACTTGACACACTAGACACAAGGCTTCAGCTCAATGCAAGCTGCACAAGACCAACGACCGCTATACACCAAGGAGTTCCTACCGCGTCAACCTTTCAAAACATGACTTGATCGTTCGATCCGGCGACTCCAGCGTAGTTCGAGCTATCCCAGCCCCATCTCAGACCTCCCTAGGGTCTGATCCTGTGCTGGAGCAAGCCCTCGCACAGCTGGTGTAACAGGAGCTTGGATCGAACCACACACCTCACAACCAATCGGCCCTCATCCTTTATCATCAAAACCCAAACAATCTGCTCACACCAGCACCTAAACCTCTACGACCATGGACTGTAGAGGCCCTTGACAACCTTATACAGCAGCCCCTTGCAACACATATCAGCAAGATTATGAGTAGCAACCGAAAAATGCAAGCATTCAAAGAAAAACTGAAAAATCGTGCATGTACAAGGCTGGATCGATAAACTTTCATGCATTTTCATAAAAATCAGTATACTATCAGCGTGTATGAAGAGAAAAGGGTGATACATGCGTGCCTTATGAGTTTGAAGATCAAGAACGATGCGAGGGAACCCGGGAGGATTTTCTTCTTCGGAGAAAATTCTACCGACACTATCTTGGGGGAAGAAGCTATTGATAAAAACGTGAGGAAAAGGTGGTGGGGGAAAGGGTTGTCGGTTGGTGGGGAGGGTAATTGTGTGGGGTAGGTTTAATTAGTTAATGGTTTAGTTAAAAGCTTAAGAGATTTTTAAGCCCAACGAGCTTAAAAGTTGGCTCATTAAATCCAAACATACTTCCGAAAAATATTTCATGTTGGAAAGATTTTGAAAATATTAGCCGAACCCTCAAAAAGTCTCCCGATTCGATAAAATTTGCGTACCGTTAAAAATTAAAATCTTTAATGCATGATCCTTTAAAATTTTATGAAATAATTTCTATTATGCAATAATTATGCATAAAATGCATAAAAATATTTAAACACAAATTAACAAAATAAAAATGCATTTAAAACTTTAAAACAATTTAATAAAATATCAAAGAAATTTAATAACTTGCATGGATGTGGTTCACGTGAACTTTTCGATTTTCAGGACGTTACACATGAGACCTTCTCACATGAGTTTTTGTGTTAACGCATATGTATTACGTTGATTATTCATTAACTTTTAGAGTGTGTTTGGTTGAATGGATTAAACAAAGATAGATTAATAGTCAAACACTTATCCAATGTTTGATTAAAATTTTAAGATATTTTAATAATAACTTTGACCTGGTTTAAGATCCAATTTTGTGGATAACTATTTGATTATTAATCTAACAAATCAAGTGAGATACACTATCAAAACTCAATAAATTACATTTTTATCATTTTATTTCTTAGAGTGTGAAGTTATTTATTGAATACAAAGTTTATTTTAGAGTGTTGTACGTTAGATGTCGATTCTGATATTTAATATATATTATTATTATTTAATTTGATTTAAACTTTAAAAAATATAAAGATATATTTATATTTTGAAAAAATAATTTATTTGTATATATTTTAATAAAATAATAAAAACTATATTTTAATGTTGGTTATGCGTATCAATAATAATTTTATTTTTATTATATTTAATTTTATGATATTTATACTTATTAATTCAAAGAATATTAATATCTTTATTATTAACATTATTATTATTAGCAAAGGTATAATAGTAAATTTATTAATATTTAAAAGCTAATTACATATTCAAAATATTGAATCAAACCATCTTAATAGTATGACATGATGTTTGATTAATAATATATCAATCTTGTTATCTATAGCATAACCAATCATTTATTTATCTTATCACTTGTACCAAACACACCCTTAAGGTTTTAATGATGGACAAATATAATAAATTAAACCTATATGTATTACATTGATAATAATTATATATTAACACGTGGAATAAATAATTTATAAATTCATAATATTGTAATGCGTTTCAATTATAAATATCGTCTTTTTTATTCGGTTATTTGATATGTATGTCGATTTATACTGTGACTAACTCGTTTTTAAGGTCAAATACTTATTTATTTTGTTAGATGGATATTATATTTTGGTGAAATAGTCTCACATGTTTATTTTGTTAGACGGATATTATATTTTGGTCACTCGTAAAAACTACCAAAAATATTATTTTTTTTATTGTAAATGTGAGCATGGTTGATCCGTCTCACGATTAAAGATATGTGATATCGTCTCACAAAAGACCTACTTGTACGTTAAAATGTTCGACGACAACTAGTTACATTTCGTTTAGTCAGCGAATTTGTAATCTTCCTTCTGTATTGTAACTCTCCAGAAAACTCCATTCCAGAATTAATAAGAAAGCTTAATTTTGTTTATATTAATTTAATGAATTTGTGATAGACCTGAATTTTTGAAAATTACAAAACGAATTGAGGAGTTTCTAACTAAATTTTAATAGTTATATTTTAAAAATAATAAAATTATAGTTACATCAGTTATTATAAAGCTGGTGGTTATAAATAACAGTGGAAATAATATTAAATTAATTGCATAATTAAATTAGAATTAGAGTTTAAGTTAACAAATTTTAACACCATATATTTGTTATTATTTGATTTTTATCTAATTAATTAATTTGCGTCACATCTATACTATTCTATTAAGTTTGAGACACTTAGAGTAACTAACTTTGATGTCATGATCTGTTTTAATAATTATATATATTAATAAAATGTTAAAATTTTAGTTCGGCGGATAGAATCGTTATTTCTTGGGATTTAGGTTATATTTTCAATTTTTACTGAGGTCATTTTTGTATTATTTTATTTTTCAATTTATTTTTTAATTTATATATCAAAATTACAGTGTAGTCTCTCACTATTTCTTATAATTATATTTTGATCCTCATTTAAATATAAATCAAATGGATTATAAAAAATATTGCACAAACACACAACGCGTACATCGGTGCACTAGTAAAATATGAGTTCTCGTACAATTCACACTTAATACATGCTGTGAACTGAAAGATAGCCTATGTTTTGAACTAAACCTATTTGTTCTTTTATTTCCTTCAACAAAATGATCAAATAAAGCAGCTTAGATTGAACAAAAATTCCACTATACATTAGGTGGGAGACAATGAGTTAACTCCTTCCTCTTCTTTAATGGAGAACAAAAAGGAAAAGGTTGGAAAGGCCATGGATGACTTTGTACATAGGACGGACAGTTTTGGCATGATCCAAAACCTCAGAATAACAAAGGAGTTTCTGAACTTTGAGGCAGGGCACAGTCTGATTGAACCCAACCAATTTTCTCGCTCACGTTGTCATAAACAAATAGACGACCACGCATTGAGATATCTGTCAATACAAAGAGAAAGTAGAGTAACTGATGATGAGCCAAAAGAGGAACTTGTGTTCTATTCGATCAATTATGTTGATTCTCGCACTTCTATTTGATAGTTCATACCTCCAAGAATGAATGTGGATCCATCGTGCAATTTCCGACCATTAAGGATGCCCAAACACACATTACCTATGCTCTGCACAAGCAAAAAGTCTTATATTCATTTTGTAGCGCTAGAGTGAGTGTCTTTTAAAATTAATAATATGCAAGGAAATACTCACGTGTCTCACTAAGTAGCCTTCAGGAGGAATCTGAAGCTTTTTGGGCACAGCCCACCAATTGCTTCGGAATTCAAGGTTTAAAGGTTTGAAGAACTGCGCAATGTCTTCGATAGATCTAAAAAAGATGGACAGTTTTAGAACCGATTCAATAAGAGTTACTTTTGCTCGAAATTAGATGTATAAGCACTTTCCGCAACCAGTGATCCCAGTTCACGATATTCATAAGAAAAGAAACTTTCATCAATTGGAAGCAAGTTAAAGTGAGACCATACAGTTCCAACATTTTCTATTATACCTCAAGGGGGCACTGGCTTGCCAGCATACGGGTAAAAACGAGTCTGACATGTTACGCACAAGGCTTTCACTGGAAATATCATCAAGCTGCAATCAAGAGTTAATATTAAAAACAATTTATATAGTGCTGAAGGACGGTTATGATTAAAATTCTTCTAAGAATAACCTGTTTACTTACAAAAGTGACTAGATCATTGTATGCTCCTTCTGTAAAGTAAGTGTATGTGCTCCCGGTGTCAAAAACTAGACTTCCTTGTCCATTCCCTTCGTTGCCAAATCTAATCTGCCTTGTTCCATAACTGATTTTTACGATTTCCGTCTGATAAGCATTGCTGGACCATAAAATGCATTTGGGCTGTAAAAATCTGAATCTCTCTTGAATGTAACATAGAAAAATCAAGAAAATTGTGAAAATATTTACTATAATACCGTTCAAGCAAAAATAATCTCACAGAGACGGGAAAAAAAGACCAATTTACTGAACATTGAAACTCTTGAACAGTTTAAACTGTAATAACCATAACTCTCTATCTGTCTAATGCCACGAGACTAACTGAAACTCTTCTATCCCACATGTTCTCTCGCATTTTCTGCAAAACGTTCTTCCATAAAGTGGAATACTCTACTGAAATGATTCAGCAGCTAACTGGTTATAATGACATTTGACATCAAAATATTAAACATGAAAACAAGAAAATAATGGCATCTTGAAAATCCTACTCACAGAACGTTGCTGTGAAGCATGGGGACCCAGGCAATCTGCTGATGCGGAACAAAATCATCACCAAAGAACAAATAACCACCACCGTTAGCGCTAGTCGCAAGGCAGTGTCCTATGACATTCTTTATTATTCCTTGGCGAGCCAGTTGAGAAGGCAAGCTAATTTTGGCCTTGCTAAGTCCAAGAATTCCATCTGTCTTCCCCAGTGTGTTTAAAAGCATACCTTGCTGGTCATATGCACAACTACGTAATGAACCAAAAGAAAATAAACATCGAGATCAGTAAGTGGCATACAAAAAGTTCTACCCGGGCCGCCAAAAGATTACATTACCCAAAAACTACTTTTGAATGTGCCAAGGAACCATTAGCAATGTTTAGATAAAGTTCATCCCTAGCAAGAACTCCCATGGAGGAGCTATGGTCTGCATATTCTATCTCATAATCACATTGGTGGCAAGTGTCACAGTATTTGGTTCTTTGACTCCCTTGAACTTCAAAGCAATAAGAATCCCTATGCGGTATAATGTTAGCTTCGGCCGGCTTATAAAAAGGGTGTGCTCCCTGGATAACATATTTCGAGCAGAGTTTCATGATTACCATACCATAAGCAGTAAAGGGAATATAAAACAAAGTCCAATGGACCCCATTTCTATAACACAACAGGCATAGTCTCTCATAGATATTTCCCAACATCGTTGAGCCATACATAAAATATATGATCATTGTTCGAGCATTTTCTAATGCATGATGAACAGAGCTTCATCATCATCATCGTTCATTGAATGAAACAAGAAAAAAATACTGTCACTGCAAAAACATCTGTCTTGCATATTAAAATGCTGTCTTTCTAAAATGAATTTTACTGTTTTTCGGCTCTCCTTTCTTTTGTGCTATGGTTGTAATTATACAAGTGATAATAGTGGTAGAAGAGCCAGCACACAAATGCTATAATAACACGTGCAGTATATATGTGAGACAGAGACTGCGTAATAGTGATACAACCATAGGCTGTGCATAAAATTTTTTAAGCCATAGGCATTACCTTGGCGCAGCTGGTGCAGGGGGCATCACATTGAATCCATGTTAAGTCACTCCCAGTATCAATATCAAGAAAATAAGGCCTTGGAGGACTCCCAAAATGTAAATACGTGTAATACAGCCTGTAATATGATTTTAAAATCGTAAATTGCATATTTTCATCACAAGAGCATCACCCCAAACCCCAATATCAGAATTTGTCCCTCTAAATGTACTAAAACAGAATTTGTTCTGCAGCCAAATGCATGCATCTATCTCACACTTGAAAGCTACTAGATTGGTTCAAAGCTAACAATATAAGGCCATCTTAACAACTTAGGAAAAATACGCAAACGAAAGAATATCCATTCATTAAAAAATCCATCATTACTAATATCAGAAAAAATTTCAGAAAAACAACGAGCCAAATTAAACATACCCGTCAGGATAAATGTTACCCTTAACAGGCACCACACTGGAAGCATCAACTTTCGACGCAACCGATACAAATTTCCCAGCTTCAAACGTCGTTAAAACCGGGCGAGATTCCGAGTCCACAAATCTTCCAAGCTTAAGTTCAATTTACCCCAACAAATTTTTCTGATACAACGGGAAAAGAAACGTGCTTTGCGATCCATTATTTTCACGACGATCATCATCACCATTTTCAAACCGTAATTCGAAAAGGGTCTCTCCAGAAAGAGAAACCCAGAGATATAAGGCGATCAGAGATATACCCAGAATCGGGAGAACACTTTTTGAGCTTTTGTAAAAGAAGTTTTGGGCAGAAAAGGTACGATTTTGGGAGGCTAGCGGTGGACTATCAACAGGAGGAGTTGGTGTTTGATCGTCGTTAGATAGAGTGTAAGCAGTAATAGTTTTGCCCAAAGAGGGGTTGTCCGGCGGAGGCAACGTGATTATCACCACGCCCGTTAGCTGAGGCGAAGGATTATGATTCACCTCCATTATCGCCTACTGTGTGCTTACGATTGCGTGATTCTCTCTGGTTTTCACCTCGCAGAAGAGGTGAAGAAGGGAACAGGAAGGGGCGACGACTTTTTGAGTTGCTCAAGTCAACGGTAAAAATTGCAGAGGAAGATCACTTGCATGCTCCAACTTATTTAATTTATTTTATGAGAAATTTTGGTTTTTAATAATTCTCTCGATTGGCTCTCTTGTTGTGAAATTTTATTTAATATTAACTTTGTTGAGAATGTTTTTTTATCTGTGAAAGAAGTCAATTCTATCGATATTCACAATAAAAAGTAATACTCTTATTATAAAAAGTAATATTTTTTATGGATGACCAAAATAAGATATATGTCTCACAAAATACGATCCGTGAGACCGTCTCACACAAATTTTTGTCATTTTTTCGACTCATTAAGATAACGGATGATTCAAAATAAAAAAAAAGATTAAAATTTTCTAAAAATTAAAATATTTAAGACGAAAATCAATTTGATAATATGAATAAACAAAATCGCGAAGAGGCAAGTAAACAAAATTACGATTTTCTCATTATTTTAAATATTTTTGAGGATGTTAAATTAAATTATATATTGATTTTATTGATATTTATAATTTTTATTTCACAACTTTTATCATATAATCGATCAATTTAGATTGTTAAAATGTTATTATATTAGTTATTTGAGATCGCCGGGTGAGGTTTTTTCCGCTATTATCTGAGACCGAATCGGAGAAGGTTTATACTACTGCATGACAAGGGGTGACAGTTCATTTTAATATTCATGTGTACAAGAATTAGTAGGAATGTCCCACATGCTATATATAAATCATCGATACACACACACATATATATATAGTGGCGGAGCCAGAAATATGGCTCCGTTCGGGCTAAAATTTTAAACTATATAATTTTTTAATATATTAAATTGATTTATCCGGACTAATATTATATTATTCCAAAATTATATAAAATTTACATATAAGTTTTTTAAAAAAAATTGGGTCACCCGGACTTTAGAGCCTTTGGCTCCGCCTCTGCATATATAAAAATATGATATGATGAACGTCTCTTACAAAGCATTTCATGGACACCGCAAGATGTTCACATGAATATCTTGTGAATGTCACATTAATCGGTATCGAGAAATATGTTGTATTAAACGTTCACGTGAACATCTTGTGATGCCCATGAAATGTCAAACATATAAAAACTATATATATTTATATATCATTACATTTTTCCACACATTCGTTTTTAATATAACACACACATACATATACTTATAATTACATTACAAAAAAATAAAATGAAGCAAATATATCCAAAAATAAATGCAATTTTCTATATTTAATGAAGTACATAATATGAGAAGGAATTGTATTATCAATCGGGACGTTTGCACATGTTGCATACATATGTGTTATTTTCGTGTTAAATTTTTTTTGTTATTTTAATTTAATGTTTTTTATAATAATTTCTGACATCATAATGATCATTTAAAAATTCAAAATTTTGGATAAAGATCAAATAAAATATTTTAGTAATTCTAATTTTTTTGAAAAGTAGACATGATAATTATAAGATAATACATAAATTTACTAAAATAATTTTTTAAAATTGACATCAAATTTAGCTATTTTATGTAATTTAAATTTAATAATACAAACAATTTTGATATAAAATATAAAATATAGAATTATGAAAAAAAGAAAATGCAAGTGCTGGAGCAACAACTTAATTCCTTTGGATGAAAAATGTCATCGGAAGGATTTCACACACACACACACATATATATATGTGTGAGCCTTAAAACATTTATAACAAATAGCAAAACATACGCATATAGCGGGCTTAGGGGTGGGAAAAAATACCGAAATACCGAAAAACCGTACCGAAAAAATATCAAACTTACCGAAATACCGAAAATAGCTTTTTATTATTATTTTTTTAAAATTTAAATTCGGTATACCGAGTATGAACTTTTTTCATACCGAAAATTCGGTATACCGAATTTCCGGTATCGGTATCGGTATGGAATTATATTTTCGGTACGGTATACGGTACCGTAGTTCGGTACGGTACCCACCCCTAAGCGGGCTAGTTTACTACATTATCGTTTACACACCCCAAATTTGAAAATTTAAAAAAAAAAAAAAATACACACAATAACACCAAAACTAATCAAACGCACTCAGTGTAACATAAATCCAATGTAATTAATTCAGCGATTATATATATGTGTTACACGTAATAAATTTGACATTGGTACATGCATTTGCTCACATCATCATCCTTTGCCCTGGCGGAGGTGTCATCCCGAACTGCTGGTTCTGGTGTTGCCTCATCTTCGCCTGATTCCCCTGCCAACCTATCCAAAAGACCAAAAAAAAAAAAAAAAAAAAAATTGGTAACATTGTTTTTTCCGCCATCATGCATATGTGCGATTTTAGTATGTTATATCGTCAAAATTAAGTCTTCGTGCACCTATGTTTTTGTATTTTAGTCATTTATTTCTAGAGAAGTTCTTGTGTGGCACTGAATACATTAGCTTCATGTTAGTAACACGTCAGTGACATACGGAAAAGGACTAAAATTATCAGAACAACATAGATTAGAAGACTAAAACTGAAGTTCCACAATGTATGGAATTTGATTTTTGAAGAGTTTCATTTGACTAAAATCCAAGACTTGGCCAATTAAGATTTAGTAAGGATTTGAGGCATTTACTTACCAATAGCAGGGTCATATCCCATATGCTGAAGCTCTCTGTACTCTTGACACAGAGCACACCACTCACAAAAACAGTGAACCAACCAGTCCTGTGCTGGTGACTCCATCAGCCCGAATTTAGCCCTCAACTTGGTTCTATATGTGCATGACATTATGCACGGTATCGCGATACAAAACGCGATGCAACCATACAACACCCCACTCGTTGCGCATGCTATATAACACAGACATTAAATCGAACCATATAAACAAAGCGTATGAATAAATATCTAAACAGTGTGTATGTTATATGTTGAACTGATCACTCACTGGTGTTGCCAGAGTCCAATATCTCCGCAATCTGCCCAAACGTTATGCAGGGAAAGCACGCCGTGATGAGAGCTGCATAAATGTTTTACTCGTTAATCGTTTACGTTGCTTTTACTCGGAAGTCAGCATGATTAGAATTGGATTGGATTAATAATCAAACTCTATGAGTGTTTACTATAAATAATTTATGAAAACATATTTATAATTTACATATATTTTTAGCCAAATTAAAATAAATAAATTTATATTATTGAAGTGTTAAAAAGAAATATTTATAAGACTTTGATTAAAAAACTTAAATAAATAAAATAATAGAAAAATTAAATGTAACATTTCTAGATAATTATTACTGACTGAAAAATGATATAATGCAATATTATTAAAGATTATATTATTAAAAATATTTAAAAAATTAGAAAAATATCAACTATATATTTTATTTATTTTTTAGAAAAATTAAGGAACATCAAAAAATCTTTTAATTAATAATAAATTAGTTAAAACAAAGATAATTAAATATATAATATAAAAATGTGAAATAATATTTTCTACCGTAGTTATAATTTAATTTTATTATACAAAGTGTAGTGATCAAATGGTACAATTGAGGTTCAAAATTTAATCATAATATCAATCCTAATCAAAATCAATCAAATTAAACAAATTATTATTTACGTATAATTATTCCAAATCCTATATAATCACTATATAATTTATCTATGTAACTCAATCATTTAAAGTAAAGGCAACCTTAATTAATTGATATGTATATTATAATTTATAAAGAAACTAAAGTTTTTAATCTTACGAAAAATTTACATATATTTATGTTATCTGTGGAAAAAATATTATTTTGGGACTGGTTAAAGGGAACTAAGTGGGATTTATTCAATTCAGAGTTTTGGTGAATTTTAATGATTTTTTCAAATGATAGACTTTTATGCATTTGATAGATTTTTATCGTAAAATCTGAAGGAGATAAGTGAGTACCATTTTGAGGATCATTCATGCAATCAAAGAGATTACTGTTCCAAGCTTTATCTTGTTGAGGTGCGACGAAGTTGAATGGCGGAACCGGCGAAGCCATCACCGGATGGCCCATCTGCGGCCGCGGCACCTGATGAGCAAAATGCATGTTTGCCGGAGGGGGAACATGCTGATTAGGAAGCTCATGATGATATTCACTATTCAGTGGAGGAAATTGTGCAGGCGTTTGATCTTGATGATGATCTTGAGAAGAAACATAGTACAAGTCGTCGTCTTCTTCTCCTCCTGTGTGCGGGCTGTTCTTTTGGGGTTTATTGTTACTTGGCGGTTGGGATCTCGGCTTAGTCACCGGCTGCTCGCTTTCGGGGAATGAATCGTCGATCGTTTCTTGAACTTGCGGTTCGTTGTTTCCGACGCGGCCCATGGCGGATTGTTTGGCTTCGCTTCTCTTGGTTTATTGCTTTTTGAGGCCTGGTATGTGCATGAATGTATGTGTCTAGGTCAAGGTAATGTGATCTTTTAATGAGAAGAAATGGGAAACTATTATAGGCTAGTTGCCAATAGTTTATTCCCCTTTGCAGTTTTTAGGAGACTTTGGGCTGGCAAACATCACTTGGGATTGAACATTTTGTTTAAATAATTGGATTCATTTGGAAATTAATGCAAATTATCACTACTAGTAGTTAATATATATATTTACAAATTACATATACGTATAGGATAAAGATGCTTTTTTGGTTGTATTTCGTTTGGAGACTAGGTCAACTCTTTTTTCAAAAAAAAAAATTGAAACCTTGACTTTAGATTATGTCCTAATTCGAAAGTCGCCGGCCCCATGGAGAAATTATATTGTCACACACACACACACACACTATATATATATAAGTTTTGTTATGATCTTCAGTTAATTGTGTCAACTTCAATTCCACCGATGACGTACTACTCACACATTTGATATACAATTTTGATACGTTTCATCACATCCAACAACATATGAGTGTCATCATATTGATGAGTACAAAGGTGAGCACGGTTATTAGACATAGTAAGAAAAATGTATATATTTATATACTAATAATAAAGCAAGAGATCCAAATAATAACTACCTTTTGGTAAAAACTTTTCCTAATTCCAAAATTGTTCTTTACGTTTTAACTTTAATTCATGCAATTTTGTTCTTAAATTTGACCATTTCAAAAAAATAAAATATTATTTTCTTGGATATTATCATATTTAAATTTTTATATTTTATTTATTGAATTATTAATGATATGCGTTTATTTAGCATTGATTGAATTTTTACATTTTATAATTATACAAAAAATAATATTATTAAATCTCATGTTATATTTAATTTAGTTTGCAAAATATTATGATTAAATCAATAGCTTGAGAACAAATTGTGTGTAATACGTAATATTCACATATTATATTACACACAACGTGCATTTACTATAAAAAATAATAAATTTAGTATAAAAAATAATATTTTTCATGTGTGATCCAAATAGAATATATGTCAAACAAAATTGACATGTGAGATCATCTCACATTAATTTTTGTGATATATATATATATATAGTTTTATTCAAATGTTTTAAGTTTACGCGGACTAGATTAGCATTGGAACAAATTTGTAATAAAATATATAAAACAATATAATAAAAGTGTCGTTCATGAGAATACGGATGCAATCCCGTTCGTACCTATATGAAAATGATAGATAAGAATGATCGATTGGTAAGTAATTAAGAAAGCGTCGGATCAACCACTTCCTTTGAATAGAAAATCTAACATATATAATGTAATTATATTTTTATATAAACGTAATCCACAAAGATATTTTATATGCAAACTTGTTAAAGTATTCACTAAGCTAGTTCGACCTTACTCTTTGGATATTACTCCAAGGATTGATCCAATAACGGAGTCACATGTACTTTTCATCTAATCCGATGAATTAACTCGTGTAAAAAAAAATATGTGACTCATTTTTAACCACTAGATCTAACTTCGGGTACTCTAAGAGTAGGATCGAATAAATATTCAAGAATTCAATGTCATGAACCAAAATCGTCGCCATTTTATCTCCGAAAATTTGTACTCTAAATTAACCTCGAGGGTCCGAAACTTCTTTAATTTGAGCTCGACGGATCAAGATAAATAATTTTTTTGCTCGAATTCGAGTTATTTATATTGAAACACAGTGGTGGAAAAAAATACAAACGGATAGTTGACTTGGGAAAGCATGACAGATGATGGATATGGTTGGACTTTTGGCAATGGTTGACTCCGCGTTTAAGCCATGTGCTGCTGCGCTTCACGTTCTTGCACTACACATTATACTCCCATTTCACACTTAGTTTCAATTTGTTTCAAGAAATGGGAGGATAATATTCATTAAAACTTACATATATATTGTTATTATAGTATATGAATTTAATCAATAATATTATTGATCACGTTTGATTACAAGAAGAAGAAAAAAAGTTGGAAGTTTGAAATGTTTGGTTTAAAGTTATTATATTTTTACACCATTTTTAGAGAAATTTAAATAGCATCTCGAAATCTTTGTATTTGACCAGATCGATCGCCAAATCTCTCTATGGGAAGCTATTAAAGTTTGTCCAATTGGGTATGAGTGAACAAATTTGGTTGATTATTGTAGTAACTTTATTTTTCGTCGAGTCAAATTTTTGGACGGTTGATATAATTGTTTAAGGTAGTTGTTTTTGATGAATAAGACGGCATATGCTTTGTTTGGCTATTTTGTATAAATATGGCATGTTTATCCAAGATGAACTATTATTGGTATGGGTGAGGAAGATTTGCTTATAAAAGGGAAGCTCGTGATTCAATAAGAAATTAATAGAAGCAAATATAAACGAGTTAATGAGATGCTACAAAATCCAATGACTTGATTTTATAGTTTGTCTACTCGGGGTTCACTTTGAATGTAGCATTGATAAATTGCTCTTATGCTAGGAATAGCTCAACCTCAATAAAAACAAAAAAGAAATAACAAGCAAATGCTAAAAATCATGAGTTAAACTAGGCGAGAGTAGTGGGAAAAAAGACATAAACGAGTAAATTAACTCCTGAGAAGTCCTAATGTTGGCACCAATTTCTTTTTTTTAGGTCCGAATCTCACTCTTTTATCAATTTCCTTTTTCTATCTTTGCTCCTAAGGGGTCGTTGAGTTGGTAGGAAACACTTACGGAGAGGTCTTGTGTTCGAATCATTTTGCCTTTGTCTTCTCAGATGAGCTTGTTATATATGGCTTGCACAGTGCGGCTTATCTAGTCAGCGTGATTTGCAGGCTACTATGTTGACATGTGAGTTTACTCAAAGCGTACAAAAAATAGTGATTGTGGATTTCATCCGTTAAAAATAAATTTTAAATAGCAGAGATAAATAACCTGAAAGTAATATAACAAAATTTGAGAGTTTGAGCTAAAAGTTATCTTCTCTCTATGCTTTAGGGCTTAGAGGTGATTGAAGACTTCCTACTTTTGGTAGGTTTCTTCTCTTCGGCTGATCAGTCAAGGAGACGACTTCGAAGATGGATTATGAGGAAATTGCTGAATTACTGAACTGCAGCTAATGCTGGATGAAGACAAAGAGTGCTTTGTTCTACCCCTGGATTTGGCGAAATGTCGCAAAAATATTTTCTTCTAGAGCAATCAAAAGAGAGGTGTTTCGTACTCAAATGCCAAAAATTCTACAAGCAACTAAGCATGTCGAGATTTAAGTGGTACGGGAGAATATCTTCCTTCTGGAATTTAATTCCCCTACGAATAGTAGAACGGCTTTATTGGAATGGCCATAGAGTTTTTCTAAATATTTGGTTATCTTCAGAGAACCTGAAGGAGTACTACAAAAACCATTGGAAATTCTTTTTGAAGAATTAGCAGTTTGGGTGCAAATCCATAATCTCTCGTTGGCATTTATGCACCCACCATCATTGGTCCTAAAACAATATTATATACCACCAATCCTAATAAAACCATTAGAACTCTAGATTACTAATATTAGCAACTGAGTTGTTAGCGCTAGTTTGAATCGTTCTTGTTTCTTGGGTCTTCTTTGAGTGCTTCCTCCTTGCCCACTTCAGTGAGTGATTCGTACTCTGGATCTTCTTCTGGGTCTTCCTCTTCTTCCTCCGGGTTGGTTGGTTGCCGTTGTAACTCTTGTTCTGTCTTCGGTGTTGTAGGGCGGTCATTTAATTGACCAGTGAGCACCGGAAATGGTATTACGATGATTATCCAAAATCCTACTAGTGCCCCTTTGATAGCGTTCATACTTGCCCTTGCATCACGACGGTATGTCTTCTCTTCTCATCGCACCTGTCAACTAACTCTTGGTTAGTAGCCCGAACTTCTTGGATTGTCGTCTCGGCTTCGGCTAAGTAATACGCAAAACACTCTACATCTTTGCTTCTGTGGGTATTGTTCCAAGGTTTCTCGAAGGATGCGATTTCCTCTTGTCTTGGTCCGTAGTGTGTGTTCAGCAGTGAGGATGGGGGATTAAGAACGAATAATCGACTTCTTCTGTATTAGTATCGTGGCAAAAACTTGTGTCACGGATCATATTTTGTGAGACGAACTCTTTTTTGGGTTATCCATGAAAAATATTACTTTTTATTCTAAGAGTATTGCTTTTTATTGTGAATATCGGTAGGATTGACTCGTCCTATAGATAAAAATTCGTTAGACCATCTCACAATAGACCTACTCTGATATCATAAGTTACGTTAGAGTACAAAATCGTAACTAGGGTAAATAAAGTGTAACGGTTTTGCATAGTTTTATATATATATATATATATATATATATATATATATATATATATATATATATATATAAATAATAAAATTAATTATGATTAGTATTTTTTGTAATTAGATAATTAATTAAATATTATCATTTTCTCGTAATTAAATAAATTATTTATTGTTTTTAAATAAATAAATACATTATTATTTTTAATATAAATAAATAATTAAATTAATTAATTATTTTTTATTTTAATTAAAATTAACTAATTATTAAATAAATATTAACTAATTATTTTCTTGCATCGATATATAAATATTTTTCTTTCCTTAAAACGATTAACTAATTTCCTTCTGATTATTTTAAATTAATTCTTATCCCATAGTTTAAAGGTTTAAGAATCTTAGATTGGGTTGATTTAGCCTAATCAATCTCAAGAATTTGAATAAATTAGATTTCTTGATATCACATTCAATTTAATATTTATCTCTTTAGTTTGTATATTTTCAATTAATCTCAAGATTTTAGATAGATTGGGTAGATTGTTTTGAGTTTGAATTTAATTAAATTTCGAACTGATTATATCTCTTTTATCTCACTTTCATCATTAATATTATTTTATTATTTGAGACATACATCACAATATTTTTATATATTTCCTGTGTATATATTTATAATATTTATTTAAGCACCGAACATTATGGTGCATTGATGTATCATCATTATTGGTACTAATTTAAGCACCGAACATTATGGTGCATCACAATTCGACTTATTGTAATCTATGTTAATTCTATCATCATTATTGGTACTAATAATTAAAATCTTAATCATTCTAAAATGTTAGTCTAGGTCTATACTTTTAGTCACTAAACCAAAATTAAATCTTTATTCAATACATCTTAATTTCACATCAAGATTATTAACATAAAGATACCACTAAAATGTCACGCCCTCAGTATGCATAGTGTGAACATAGTCAATATTGTTCTTGGAATTCAATAATTAAATAACAAAAAACACTAAGCCTTAACAGATATTTTAAATCTAAAATAAATTTTATTCAATGAATTCATTGTCTTAAAACACAATGACAAAAACTAAACTCAATATTCAACTTATTCAAAATAAATGTTAACACTACACAAAGAAATGGTAATTTTCCTAACCAAATCACATCATCATCAAAATTCAATTGATTCTTGATCTTCTATCTCATTTTCATTCGAAAGTAAATGTAAAGAGTTATAAATATGGTCGTCACTGAGTAATTGGAAGGAGCATATTTTCAAGTTTAAAAACATCGTAATATTTTTATATATTAATAGATCATATCATTAAACTTATTCACAAGTATATCTAAAACCTTAAAAAAAAACAAATAAACATCAAATATCTAGCTTAACTTCCTAGACTGGATTATAAGTATATGACTTAACTTCCCATATTGAATCATAGTATCTGGCTTAACTTCCCAGATCATGAACTGTTTGACTTAATTCCCCGTACTGGATCATAAGTATCTAGTTTTACCTTACTAGACAAGGTCACAAATAAGATTAGGACATCACCAACATATTTGTTAAAACTATCGTCGTGCAATATATAATAAGTAACCTCTCAAAAATTTGAAGGTCCGTGTGAATCATATGCATGGAAGTTATCAAATTTCTTATGTATTTTATTAAATTATTTTAATGCATTAAATTAATGATTATTGCATGGATATGTGTTTTATTTCATGGTTTATTAAAGTTTCATTCATAAGGGCTTTAAGTAGTTTTCGCGCTCGAACGAGAAACGGAGACCGGAGATAATTAAGGAAAAATGTTTTATTAAATAATTATTTTTAAATATTTAATATATGGTGTTAATAAGGGTGATTTTTGAAAATGGGTTTTGTTAAGGTATTTTTACTCGACGAATCGTATTTTAAACTGGTACGCAAAATTTAGCGAGTCGGGGACTTTTTGAGGACTCGGAAAAAATTTTCAGAAACGTACCTAAACGAAATATTTTACGGGAGTGTTTTTGGGCTTTATGGGACTATTTTAATGTATAATGGGCCTAAAATCCTACCTAACCTCATTATTTTAATTAAGGACTCATAATACACTAATTATTATATCTAAACCTATCATTCAAGCCCTAATCTCGCTACCTCCATATTTCAGCCGCCACTCTCCATTGTGCAGCAGCATTTCGAAATTTCCAGCAGCTTTCTCCTTAGGATTTCTCAAGTTTTTTTCAAAGAATCTCTTCTATGTCTCTCCAGTGCATGTTCTGCATGACTATCTCAAAGTTTTCGAGCATAAATACATAAAGGCACGTTCTATACCTCCTTTTTCTCATCAATCACATCATGATATGTGTATTGAATGGTTTTTGCATGATATTACATAAGTCTATCATTGTGAATCGATTTTACATGATTTTTACACGAAAATATGCATATTTTACTCCATGATGCTCACGTTTTTGACATGGGTGAGGGGCTGTTGGATCCTTGAGGTTTAAGGAGCATTTTACAGCAGGTTTAGAAGGTGTTTAAGGGTGATATCAGTTCTAGATCGAAAGGGGTAAGTGTCGATGGTGACCTCTTGGTTCTAGGGTTCGAATGGCTAGATTGGGTGAAAGGAAGAGGGAGGCCGTGCATGGCTCGTTCCAGAAGCTGATTCAGGTCATGTGGGGTCTGTGTCAGGGCTAGTAATGGTTCATGGTCAGTTTGTAGAAGGGCTAGGCTTGAATCGAAGCTTGATGACAAGCTAGGTTGAGTTTTGAGCGAGTTCGAGTGTTCCCGATTGCAAGAGTTGTATACGTGGGTTTGGTTGGTCCAGTTAGGTGACGTGGGTCTGTTCATGGTCATAGAGGGGATATCCAAGGTCTAGAAGAGTCGGTTTCGAGTCTAGGGTCGAAGGTCGAAGGCTAGGTGCGGTAGGGTTTGAATCTCATTACAGACAGAAAATTCCAGCAGCTGGTCGAGGGCTTCGAAGGTCTTAGGCACTCTGAAATAAGTGATTTAAGGGCTGATCATGGGTAAATAAGTCATGGTTTAAGTTTGGTAAAGTATGGTTGAGTTTTGGGTTGATTCGGATTAAAACGAGGACCCCGGTCCAAGTTTTAAAACGAATCGTATAAATAATGAAACGAGCTCGTAAGGCCAAGGCTCAGTGTTTTAAGAAACAATTATAAGTATGTTTTTGAGGTGTTTTAAGTTGTTTAGTTGGCTTCGGGTCGAATTTTGAGGTCCAGGGGTAAAACGGTCAATTAGGGTTTTCAGGGGCAAAATCATTTTGCCCCCGGGTCGAGTTAGCAGTCCTAGAAACGTCCTGATCACAAAAATTTCATGTTTTAAATGTTTGTGATATCATGAATATGACTTTTATGGAAATATGAAAAATACGATGCATGCTTGATTTTAAAGAAATTTACGTTTATGCATGATTTTTATAAGTGATGAATATGATGATATGTTTTTGAAGGAAGGGAGTTAGTTGTGACTAATACGATGATACGATAATACGATGACATGTAAGGCCAAGGCTCAGTGGATGGGTAATATTGTCACTGATCTCCCCGCCGTCAGGTACCGCGTTTATATGTAGATGAATCCATCGACTAATACGATGATACAAAAGTCACAACTAATTATCGAAATTCAAATAAAAAAATGAATATGTATATGCTGATATGTTGATACATGTTTTGGACACGTTACGCTTTGACACGATATGTTTAAGTTCATGATTTTAAGATCATGAAAGGTATTTTAATTAATGTACTTTTCACTGCTGCATGATATGTATATATATTTGTTATAACGGTTCAGATGTGTTGAGTCTTTAGACTCACTAGCTGTGATTGATGCAGGTGATCTGATGGTTGAGGAGACTGGAGGCATTGAAAACTGAGTAGATTGAGCTGGTGGCGCACGTGAAAACCCGAGGACCTTGCATTTCTTCCACAGAATATGTTATGAGACATGAGTTTAAGCAATATGGTTAAATGTTCTTGAATCTAGTTATACGTTATTGATTCATCATACTTTTGGTATATGTTCGAGTTTCTCTTTTAAAACTGTAGATTAGGATATTGATTTTATTTTAAGATTTAATTAATTGTAGTTATTTTTATTCAAAGGTTGGATGATCTTTTAAAAACTCATGTTTAACTTATTTAAATGTTCAATGTGTGTATTTTAGGTTATACCTTTTAAAAATAATAATAATATTTCATTAGAATTTTAAATAGTAGACGTTTCATAATATATTTAAACTTAACATACAATGAAAATAAATATTATAAATGTATCAAGAAAATACATGTTCCACTTAATATCTTCAACTTGTGTTGAAATCAAAGTTGACTGTAAGAGAAATTGAATCTCTCCATATGAAACTTCGCGTTCTTTTGTAGAGAAAGATAGAAAAAAAAAATTTGAGAGTGAATTATTTAACGTAGAGCGTAGAATAGAGGAATTAAGAGTTTAAATTTTATATATCTAGAAGAGAATTGGGCCGAGGTGATATGTAACGTCTACTACTAAAATACTACTGAATTTTTCTTTTTGTAAACTATGACCGAAAATAAACATATGCATATACATATAGATAAGTCAATCGTGCATTTTAAAAGATCATCCAACCACTAAATAAAAATTATTGCAATTAAAAATCTCAAACGTACTCAATCTCCTAGTCTACTGGTTTAAAAGAAAAACTCTAACATAATACCGAAAGTCTGACAAATCAACAACGTATAACAAGATTCAAAATCATTTCAACAT
Source organism: Primulina tabacum (assembly GCF_025594145.1). NCBI lineage: Eukaryota > Viridiplantae > Streptophyta > Magnoliopsida > Lamiales > Gesneriaceae > Primulina > Primulina tabacum. The sequence continues at coordinate 4,746,203 of NC_134565.1, read as the reverse complement.
ATTGTTTAAATACATGACTCATAATCATATTATGCGGAAGAAATGCAAGGTCCTCAGGTTTTCACGTGCACCCCAGCCCAGCCTACTCAGTCTTCAGCGCCTCCAGTCTCCTCATCCACATGATCACCTGCATCAATCATGCTTAGTGAGTCTAAAAACTCAAGACACCTGAACCATTGTAACAAGTACATGTATATATAATGCAACAGTGAAAAGTACTGTAAACAAAGTAAATTTCATGATCTTCAAAAGCATGAAATAAACATAAACCTTTACATATCAAATCATGTCGTGTCGTATCATCATATACGTATTCATTTTCTTTATTGAATTCAGATCATTAGTTGTGACTTTCGTATCAGCTCTAGGTCGATGGATCCATCTACGTATAACAGCGGTACCCTGGCAGCGGGGATATCAGCGACAGTTTTACCCGTCCACTGAGCATTGGTCTTATATGTTCGTGTTCGTGTTTGTATTAGTCACAACCAACTAACCTCCTTCAAAAACATGTCATCGTATTCATCACTTGTAAAATTCATGCATATACATACATTTCCTTAAAATCAAGCACGCAACGTGTTTTCCAGCATTAACATAAAAATTCATGTTCATAATCAACATATACAATTTAAATATGCAACAACAGTTGTCAGGGTCCTGGATATCAGGGCACTGCCAGGACTACTAACCTGACTCGGTGCAAAATGATCATTTTCCATTCAAACTTATCAAACGTCTTAAAAACATTTTTTAATCAATTCTTAGACTTAAACTCGAGCCCACACTTTAACTTTTACAATTCGTTTAAAACTTAGACACGAGTCCCGGTTTTGACCTGAATCGACCCGAAACTTAATCATAGTTCAGAGACTCCTAAATCAACCCCCATAGGACCCAATTATACCATCAATAACCTTGGACTATCGACACCCAAAACGCACCATGTCTACTAAAATCGCTAAACCACATGCACTGGACTAGCGCCTAGGTGTTGGCTGTCTAGCACTGCGGCGCTTGGTAAGCGCCTAGGCGTATGCACCAGCGCTGCGGTGCTACAAGAGCCGAAGCTCAAGCGCTGCGGTGCCAAATGGGTAGCACCGCGGCGCCAATCCTACGGGCAAAAACCATCAATTTCAACCTCAAAGCCAAACCATCCTACGTCTACTTGAGCCAGACCAGGCTCGAACCAAAACTTGACTAGACCACTCTAGACCGTACTGAACTTCCTTGGACCGACTTAACCCATGTCTATAGCCCCTGCACGTTGAACTACCCCAAACTAACTCAAAATGTAACCTAGCTTGATCCACCATTTGATCCATGTGAAGCCCTACTGCCAGTGGCCCATGGACCCTTCCAAGCCTCGACTCAGACCCACTAGGATCTAAACTATGGCCCAGATCGAGTCCATGCGCGCTACCTACACTCCCTCGCTCGATCAAGCCATCGCATGCCCTAAAACAAGAAGACACGATCGACCTTACACCTCCTCGATCCAGCTATGGTATCCACACTTAGAACTCCTCCAAACCTTCTTTACATCGTCCCCTAACCAATGAAAGCTGGCAGCCCCTTCAACCATATAAAAAACGTGAGAAGTAAGGCCAAGAACACTATACTTTTCATGTGAAAACCATATACGATCAATGCATAATAATAGATTTATTAAATATCATGCAAAAAAATTCAACATACATATCGTGATGTGATCGATAAGAGAGAAAAATTGTAGGGCGTTCCTTGATATATAAACGCTTAAAATTCGAACCGACGAAGCGAGGGACAAGCATAGGAGGGACGGGATAATTTTCCTACCGAATTTTCCTTGCAAAAATGCACAAAAACTGATGTTGTTCTTGAGAGGGATGCGACCGAGAGAGGGGAGGTGGGACTAAGGTTTTGGGGTGAAAAAAATGATATATTAGGTTTAAAATATTAAAGTGTAGTGGTTTAGGTCCAATAGCCCACTAAAACAAGCCCATTAGGTCCAATGATACGCACATAAAATATTTCATTTATGTACGTTTTCAAAAATATTACCCGAACCCTCAAAAAGTCAATCATTTTGCTAAAAAATGCATACCGGTTTAAAATATGGTTCACCATGTAAAAATATCATGAAAATTCTCATCTTCGAAAATTACATAATAAATACACTATATATTAAATAAATATTTTTAATTATTTAATAAAAAATTTCATTAACTGTCCCCGATCTCTTTTCCTCGTTCGAGCATGAAATACAGCTAAAAGCTATATGTTATGCAATCAAGTAAACTGATAGACTTAATTTAATTGTGGTGATGCAAATCAAAACTAGTAGGGATAGCATTAACCAGAAGACAATATAAAAGCAGAAGCTGTCGTATCGGCTTTAACAAAAACAGTACCTTTGATAGTACTCAACAGCTTAGAAAAACAGAAGCAGAACTTAGCTTTATAAGCAGAACTAGGCTTACTAGATCAGTACTTAACGGCTTTACTTAATCGATTCAATCTTAAATGTTACCGTTACTTTACCTAGTACTAGTATTAATTGCACCATTAATGTTGTACTAAGTCATTTAATGCGTTTTACCATTTTTAGTATAAAGCAAATTCTGATTATTCTGAAAGCTTTATGCCGAATCCTTTTTGGGAAATAAAGTTGTTTCTATCAGAATTCAAAGGAGCCATTTTTTATTATAGACGTTGGATCCAAGTTTTCTATATATATGGATCAAACCCATATAGAGAAATGCGCTGATTATTTTTCAAGGAACATATTATCTACCCAACATTATTTTGAGCAACCACGAACCAATCGTTATCTTCTAGCTCAACTTACAGAAAAGCAGTACACACTTCATAATTTACATCTGATCTTCCAAGATCACTTTGTACTGATGTTTCTTCACCTCTCCTAGCTAAACACTTTACTATATCTTTGAGAAGAATTTGTAATCTGGAAAAAAGTCTTTTTCAGAACTTCATTGTATTGAATTATATTGTGTTGAGATACTAAGAGTTTCGGTAGGCAAAAGATAAGCCCTGCTGAAGTGGATGTATACAAGTGTGTACTGTAAAATCCAAAGTTTTTTAGTGGTACCTTCTGGAACAGAAGAAGGGGAGACGTAGAAGATTTCATTTTCGAACTTCCATAAACAACCATTGTCTATTGCCTACTATTTTACTGTTTTCACCTTACTCCATCGGATCGTTTCCGCACTTATTATTGTGATCTGCTGGACTTACATTCGAACAAGATTAGCTACAATCTCTAACAGGATTCTAGCACCCTTTGCAAAAACTTTCAGTAAAGGAAAGAGTTTATTCATCCCCTCTAAACTCTATATCGATCCCCAACAAGTGGTAGATTTTTTGTTGTTCTGAAAATTTACAACCGATATGGCACACTTCAGCAAAGTGCCCATGTTTTCAAAGGAAGACTTTGATGAATGGAATATTAGGATGCAAGCACATCTTGCAGCTCAAGATGATGACATGTGGTATGTCATCACAGATGGTCCCCTGAAAATTTTAAAGCCTAATACATCTGTTGATGTTACTGATGGTGCGCCACAAACGGTTGAAAAACCAAGGAGTGAATGGACTGGCGAAGATAAAAAGAAAGCCAATCTTGATAATGTTGCGAAGGACATTCTTTACAAAATCCTCGACAAAAATACCTTCAGCAAGATCAAGATGTGTTCTACTGCAAAAAAGATTTGGGAAAAAATTATGTAAATCTGTGAAAGAAATGAGCAGACGAAGGAGAACAAATTGTTTGTAGCAATGCAGAAATTTGAAAATCTCAAAATGAAAGCTGGAGAAACTCTGAGTGAGTTTGATGAACGTTTCAGCAGCTTAGTCAATTAGCTAGCAGCTCTGGGGAAAGAATATGGCAACAGAGAAATAGCACTCAAAGTAATAAGAGCTCTACCCAGAGAATGGGATGTAAAAACTATGGTTATAAGAGTATCTAAAGATCTGAACAAGTTAGAACTGCATGACTTGTTCGCAGATTTAAAAGCCTATGAGTTTGAACTGGAAGTGAGAAGCGGAGAAGAGCCATCATCAAATCTACCTACCAAGGCCCTTACTGCTACCACTATTGCTGCTGCTGCTGCTGTAGTTGTTCCACAAGCACTACCTACTACCACCATTGAGAGCACAACTGAAAAGACTGGTGAACAGATCATCAATGATGCTATGTCTTTATTTGTGAAGAAATTCTCCAGATTCAATGAAGAAGAATCACCGAGCTTATCAAAGCCCTAACCGGAACTTAAAGAAGGATTCACCACACGATTACTTGGTGTGTTTTAACTGTGGAAGATCGATCACTTTATTGCTGATTGTCCAAAACCAAAGAATGATGATCAGAATAAAAAGGAAAACAAGAGGAATGACAAGAAATACAAAAGAAACCGCAAAGCAATGATTGCTGAAGAAAGCAAATCAAAATGAGCGGATTTTAGTTCTGAGTCTTCTGACTCAGAAAGTCATTCCAGCGAAAGTGATGCAGAAGAGATCAAATGTCTCATGGCAGATACTGAACCAACCTCGACATCTGGAGAGGTACTTGATTTTGACTCTGACGAATTTACACGAACTGATTTAATTAAAGCACTGCATGACATGGTGGAGGAGTACTCGAGACTTTCTCAATCATTCGAGGACGTGAAGATTGAAAATCAAGACTTAAAGGATTAAGTCAGTAAGTTCACTTGCTTGCAAGAGAACAGCTGTAATGATTTAAAAGTTGAGATAAGTAAGTTAAAAACTGAAAATGAAAGAGTGAATGCAGACTACCAGACAATAAGGTCTGAAAACCAGAAGCTATCTGTTCTGGTAAATGCATGGAATAAGTCTTCTGTTTCTTTAGAGAAGATTCAAGAATTGCAGAAGCAATCTGGAGACAGGATTGGTTTCGGATTCAGCAATAATGAAAGCACTTCTGAAACCAGTACTAAGCCAGAACTGGATACAAACAAAGGGAAATACATTCATTTTGTTAAATCCATTGTGGTATATGAACCAGAAGTACCAACTGTTCGAGTTGAAAGGACTGTAGATCAGGCGAACAGAAGGAAGCATTATGGTCTGGGTTATGTTGAACCTAAAGGAAGAGTTAACCAGAGTTCTGGATCCAGTAGAGGATTCAACTCAGGAGGAAAACCCTCTATGAAGGTTAAAAACTACCAGTACTATAATTCTAGACCTGTTCAGAAGAGGTACAGACCTGACAACAAAGACAGAAGGGAAAAAAAACATACTAGAATGCATTCTGTTAGAAATAATAGACCTTCTGTTGCACACACTTCTGTGGATACCCGAAGTACAAAATCACCAAAAATTGTAAAAATGTGGGTTCCCAAGGGACTAATAAGGCTTGGACCCAAGTAGATTGGGTACCATTTACTAAAATTTGTGTTTGCAGGAACAGGAGAAGAAAACCAAGATAAGCAGCTCCACATGGTATCTGGACAGTGGATGCTCAAGACACATGACTGGACAGAAAAGTCTACTTTCAGAAGTAGTGAGTTGTAGTGGACCAAAGATAACTTTTGGGGACAATTCGAAAGATAAAACAGTGGGTAATGATAAAATCATCCATGGTAATATCTCTATAAATGATGTACTCTTGGTTGAATATCTTTGTTATAATTTGATCAGCATTAGTCAACTGTGTGATAACGGTTACTCTGTAACTTTTCAGAAGCACACATGCACAGTTAAAGATATTGCTGAGTCTACTGTATTAACTGGAAAAAGAGAAGGTAACACCAACAAGGTATCATGGAATATAGATAATGTTAATGTTCCCACGTGTTTAGTGGCCTCTCTTAGTGATAAACATTGGCTCTGACACAAGAGATTGAATCATCTAAATTTCAAGTCAATCAATAATCTCAGAAAGCAGAACAAAGTTAATGGTTTGCCTGATATTAATTTCATTAAAAATCATGTATGTTCTACATGTCAACTTGGGAAACAAGTCAGATCTAGCTTCAAGAAAAAATGTAGTAAATCAACTTCAAGGTGTTTGAAATTATTGCATATGGACTTATTTGTTCCAATCCCTATCATGAGCTTAGGGAGAATAAAATAATCTCTTGTTGTTATTGATGAATTTTATAGATTTAATTGGGTAATATTTCTTGCTGGAAAAGATCAAACCAGGAAAAGATCAAACCAGTAGCCTCCTGATCAAACTTCTGAAAAGGATTCAAAATGAAAAATCAGTTTCTATCATTAAAATAGGAAGTGATCGGGGTACTAAGTTTACTAACAAAATTCTTGAGTTATATTTAGATGAACATGGTATTCATCATGAATACTCAGCTGTCAGAATGCCTCAACAAAATGGAGTAGCTGAAAGGAGAAACGGAACTCTTAAAGAAGCTGCTAGAACAATGCTAGCAGATGCAGACATCTCTCAGCGCTTCTGGGCAGAAGCAATCAACACAACATGCTACACACAGAATAGAACAATGATCAACAAAAGACATAATCAGACTCCATAAGAGATATGGAAAGGGAGTAAGCCTAACGTATCTTATTTTCATGTATTTGGTTGCAGATGTTTTGTTCACAATAATGGTAAAAATTATTTGTCTGCATTTGATTCAAAATCAGATGCTGGACTTTTCCTTGGGTATTCAGCAGTGAGCAAATCATTCGGAATTTTCAATAATAGAACTCTTAATGTTGAAAAATCTATTCATGTTGTCTTTGATGAAGATAGCAGTGCTCCTGGAATTTCTAACGAGTCAAATTTAAGTAATAGGTTAAACATGATTCATCTGGAACTGGATAGTGAAGATGATGTATAACCTAGTATTAATGATGCTCAAAATCCAGAACCAGACATTCCTATAGTGGAACCAGCTACACAAGCACCAGATATACCAGAACCAACAGCTGACATTCCAGAACCTGCTACTGGTTTAGATGAGCAGGATCCGAATCCATCCAATCAAGAAGAAATCTCTTTAAACCCCTTTATTTGGAGAAAATCTCATCTTCCATCTTTGGTTATTGGCAATCCAGCAGCTCCTTTGAGAACCAGAAGGCAAATGATTAATGAATATATGCATGATGCCTTTATTTCTCAGGATGAACCAAAGAAGATTGAAGAAGCTCTTCTGGATCCTAGTTGGATTGAAGCTATGCAAGAAGAACTTAATCAATTTAAAAGGAATGAAGTTTGGTTTCTTGTACCTGGACCATCTCATCAAGCTGTTATTGGAACCCGGTGGGTATTAAGAAACAAACTAAATGAAGAAGGCACTATGGTTAGAAATAAAACAAGACTGGTGGCTCAAGGTTTCAGACAAGAAGAAGGAATAGACTATGATGAAACCTATGCACTAGTAGCAAGGCTTGAAGCTATCAGAGTATTTTTAGCCTTTGCTACTTTTAAGAATTTCAAAGTTTATCAGATGGATGTGAAAAGTCTCTTCCTAAATGGTCTACTGCAAGAAGAGGTCTACGTCAAACAACCTCCAGATTTTATTGATCATTTCTTACCTCATCATGTATTCAAATTACACAAAGCCCTGTATGATTTGAAACAGGCACCTAGAGCATGCTATGACACTCTCTCACAATTTCTTGTCAATCATGATTTTACAATCGGCGCAGTAGACAAGACTTTGTTCACTTTAGTTAAGAATAAACACATTCTGTTAGTACAAATATATGTTGATGACATTATCTTTGGGTCAACTAACCCCAAATTATGTGCAAAGTTTGCCAAGTTAATGCAGGATCAATTTGAAATGAGCATGATGGGAGAATTAACATTCTTCCTAGGACTGCAGATCAAACAACTCGACACTGGAATTTTCATAAATCAAGCTAAGTATACTAAGGAGCTACTGAAAAAGTTTGGCGTGGAAGCATGCTCTGCTGCTTCCACTCCAATGAGCTCATCTACTAAACTTGATAAAGATGAAAGTGGAATTTCAGTAGAGGTAACTCAGTATCATGGTCTTATTGGTTCACTGTTATATCTTACTGTCAGTAGACCTGAAATTTTGTTTGTTGTTTGCATTTGTGCAAGATTTCAGTCTAACCCTAAGCAGTCACATTATATTGCTGCTAAACGTATACTGAAGTACCTAAAGAGAACTCAAAATGTCGGCTTATGGTATCCTAATGATTCATCTTTCAATCTTATTGGATATTCATATGCTGATTATGCAGGTTGCAAATTGGACAAAAAGAGCACAAGTGGTTTTTGTCAATTTCTTGGTGATAGGCTGATCTCCTGGTTTCGTAAAAAGCAGACTTCCATAGCTACGTCTACTGCAGAAGCATAATACCTTGCTGCTGGAAGTTGCTGCTATCAAATACTTTGGATGCAACGACAACTCAAAGAGTATGGAGTTCAAGCCTCTGAATCACATATCTTCTGTGACAATACCAGTGCTATAGCAATCACGCAAAATCCAGTACTTCATTCCAGAACGAAGCACATTGACATCAGACATCACTTTATTAGAGATCATGTGCAGAAGAAGGACATTCGTCTTGAATACGTTTCTACTGATCATCAAGCAGCAGACATCTTTACCAAGCCTCTGCCCGAGAATAAGTTTTCTTATTTTCGTAATGTTCTTGGTTTAATTGATTTATCTTAACTTCTGCTTATTATATTCTGTTTTCCTTTGTGCAATAAGTAAAAGCAGTAGATAAACAAAAGATATGACAAAATGATTCTTTCATTCATAAAACCAGATGAGTTACATTGTGTTTATCTACTACATTTGTTGATATCAGCAGTTTGAAGTACTTCAGTAGCACTGAGCACTTCAGCAGGAACCTAACTAAGATTTGTTGGAATCCCCTCGCTTTGCATGATCATGATTTGTAAAAGAGATTATTCCGCAGCTTAGTCCTTCTAATTTAGAACAACCTAACTCATTGTTCATATTACAGGTCAAGGAATTTCTTCCAAATCTTCATATCTTGAAAAAGAATGTCTTCAAACATCTTCTTACGAGACACTGGAAGTTGTCTTTGAAACTCCTCTGCTGATTCAGACTCTGGAGAAGACTCCGAGAGGATGCTTGAACTACCCATTTGATTTGTTTAAAATGTAAATGACTTAGTTTGTGAGCTTGCAGGTACTTATATAGAGCCTCGGGAAACTGAAGAGACGTCCAATTGTTCACATCATGCACGAATATCAAGAGTCATCTATAATTCCCTCATATCTCGTAACTTCGTATTTATTAGTTGCTTTAATTGAGGGGGAACATTAATTTATTCTGACTATTTTTTTGTGCTAATGTCAGAAACAGAAGAAAGTTTGTCTTTTTGATAAAACAATGTGTCTACTGGTTTTTATCAAAGTACTGAATATACTTCAGTACTTTATGACTTTCAGTAGATATTATCATAAAACGACAAACACTTTTCTGGTTTTCTTCAGTAACCGCTTGGACAGTCCGCCTTTTTCATTTTTTATTTTAAAAAAAATTTTGACGGACCTGACACTCTCTGTTTAACTTTTCAAATTCAACCGCAAACATATTGACACGTATCCTTATGTTTCACTGACGGCTGTACATTTTGAATATTAACCGCCTCTTTCATCTCATTTCACTTTTACGATTCCAGACTTTTGCTTATTAGCTACTGTTTTCTCTTGCATTCATCTCTTTTACAGAATCTACTTTAATTTCATCTTGATTGTAGAAATGGATGGCGCTTACATACTGTTGGAAATTTTCAAATTCTCAATCTTGATTTTGATGTTAACAAAACTTGTTATTGTGTTTCTAACATATTTACTCAAGTGTGAAGTTGCAAACACAAGAAGCAAGCTGAAACTGAATTTTGCACAAACTGAATTTCTGGCGAGCTTCGGTATTTTGATGATATCTCTCAACTGGATTATCCAAATGACAATCCGCCAACTAGACTGATTAGAAAAATCAATTTGGAACAAATCGTATTGCACGTCAGTTGGGCAAAATCGGATGTTATCATGGTCTAACTGATCGCTCAATTACCGAACTGATCACACGAAAACAGCAATCAGTTGAGTTTGAGCAGCTGCGGTATTTTGGTCATATCTCTCAACTCGTTTATTGAAATGAAGTGATTCAGTATGCGTTGGAAAGATAAGACGATGATCTACAAATCATCTTCAGAAGTCAAAGTCTGAATCAAAGCTTAAGATACTGATAAATGACGATGAAGTTACGGGTTATGCACAAACTGAAATCAGCTAGGCTGATTTCAGCACACCAGCTGAAACTGAACCAACTGAACCAACTGTTGACCAGCTGACCAACCAACTGAACTGAATCAGCTGCTGACCAACTGAAACTGAACCAGACTAGCTGAAGACCAGTTGAACCAGACCAGCTGAACTGAACCAGCTGAAACTAAACCAGACCAGCTGAAGACCAATAGAACCAGTCCAACTGAACCAGTTGAACTGATTGACCAGAGTTGACCAGTCGAGAAAATGTCCAGCAAAACGAATTTGACCTGTTGCAATTCCAGAAACAGTACAGAAACTTTCCAACGGTCATATTATTGTGTCTAACGTATATATCAGTGTTGGAGCCTATAAATACAACATATTGAAAATCAAACAATAGCTTTTGAAGTGGATTCAAAGCATGGGCAGTTAGCATGAATATATCAGATAGTTGAGAGCACAAGCCCTTGTGTGAGGATACATTTGAGATATACACTGTAAATGATAAATTTCTCACACACAATCACTCACACATATACAAGAGAGTTGAACTTCAAAGATTTAGTTGAGTGAGTCTTGCACAAAGACAATAAACTTGTGTATGTAGTCTTTGCATAAGAGACATTAAAAATATGCTGATTGTGAGGTACTGCCTACAATCTTGAGTGCTAGGAGTTCTAGTTGGGTGCTGCACTTCCGGAATGGGTTTGTACAAGTAGTTGTATAAATCAAAGTCTTCTAGTGGATCCTTCCCAAGGGGAAGAAGGGGTGACGTAGGAGTATTTGAAATATTCGAACATCCATAAACAAATTCGTGTCTATTTGTTTATTGCATTTGCTTATCATTTTCACTGTTTTTAAAGATGCATTGTTGAAGCATTTTATGTGTTCTTCAAATATCAAAATATTGTATACCAAGTGTTTGATAAAATGCTTCAACTGAATATTTTTACTCATTCAACTTGCATATATTTTAAATGGTTTACAAAATATTTAATCGGTTTCTACGAAGGATTATTTCGAGTATCTTCCGCTTGGTTTTTAACCAAACACGATTTAATTCATCGGTGTTCAATATTTCAAGAACCGAGCTATTGTAGCTCAACGATTACCCCCTAATCGATCCCAACAATTGGTATCAGAGCAGGTGTTCTTGAAAGAACATTGAAACTGATTTTGATGTTTAAAATTCGAAAATTTCAGATTTTTTTACACATATATATGCAAAACTGAATTTTCACGCAGCTTGCAGCGACCGTAGGAAAAATGGCATATCTCTTTGCTCGAGTGTCCAAATGACATACCATTTTTTGCATTGCAAACTAGACTCATAGAGGTTTACAACGGTATAAAATTTTTAGCCTAATTATGCTCGAGAAAATACAGTTTATTCGTTGAAGGCAGAGCATATGTGCTGCAGCAGAAAATGAGCCATGGAAAAAATTGGTTAGTTATCCTTCTTCTTTTATAATTTTCAAAATTTCAAAAAATATAGGGGGAGAACTCATTGTAATTTTAATGGAGTTATTATTTTTAAATATTGAGGGGGAGAAAATTTTGTTTAAAATGTTTTGAAAATATGACTTTTTGATTCACACAAAAAGGGGGAGAAATATGTTAGTTGAGTTGATTGTTTATCCAAGTTTTATGATCATCAAAAAGGGGGAGATTGTTGGAACTTTTCAAGTTCGCAATCTTGATTTTGATGTTAACAAAACTTGTTATTGTGTTTCTAACATATTTACTCAAATGTGAAGTTGCAAACACAAGAAGCAAGCTGAAACTGAATTTTGCACAAACTGAATTTCTGGTGAACTTCGGTATTTTGATGATATCTCTCAACTGGATTATCCAAATGACAATCCGCCAACTAGACTGATTAGAAAACTCAATTTGGAACAAATCGTATTTCACGTCAGTTGGGCAAAATCGGATGTTATCATGGTCTAACCGATCGCTCAATTATCAAACTGATCGCACGAAAACAGCAATCAGTTGAGTTTGAGCACTTGCGGTATTTTGGTCATATCTCTCAGCTCGGTTATTGAAATGAAGCGATTCAGTATGCGTTGGAAAGATAAGACGATGATCTACAAATCATCTTCAGAAGTTAAAGTCGGAATCAAAGCTTAAGATGCTGATAAATGACGATGAAGTTACTGGTTCTGCACAAACTGAAATCAGCTAGGCTGATTTCAGCACACCAGCTGAAACTGAACCAACTGAACCAACTGCTGACCAGCTGACCAACCAACTGAACTGAACCAGCTGCTGACCAACTGAAACTGAACCAGACCAGCTGAAGACCAGTTGAACCAGACCAGCTGAACTGAACCAGCTGAAACTGAACCAGACCAGCTGAAGACCAGTAGAACCAGTCCAACTGAACCAGTTAAACTGAACCAGACCAACTGAACCAGTTGAACGGATTGACCAGTTGAGTTGACCAGTTGACCAGAGTTGACCAGTCGAGAAAATGTCAAGCAAGACGAATTTGACCGTTGCAATTCCAGAAACAGTACAGAAACTTTCCAACGGTCATATTATTGTGTCTAACGTATATATCAGTGTTGGAGCCTATAAATACAACATATTGAAGATCAAACAATAGATTTTGAAGTGGATTCAAAGCATGGGCAGTTAGCATGAAGATATCAGCTAGTTGAGAGCACAAGCCCTTGTGTGAGGATACATTTGAGATATACACTGTAAATGATAAATTCCTCACACACAATCACTCACACGTATACAAGAGAGTTGAACTTCAAAGATTTAGTTGAGTGAGTCTTGCACAAAGACAATAAACTTGTGTATGTAGTCTTTGCATATGAGACATTAAACAATATGCTGATTGTGAGGCGCTGCCTACAATCTTGAGTGCTAGGAGTTCTAGTTGGGTGCTGCCCTTCCGGAATGGGTTTGTACAAGTAGTTGTATAAATCAAAGTCTTCTAGTGGATTCTTCCCAAGGGGAAGAAGGGGTGACGTAGGAGTGTTGAAATCTCCGAACATCCATAAACAAATTTGTGTCTATTTGTTTATTGCATTTGCTTATCATTTTCACTGTTTTTAAAGATGCATTGTTATGTGTTCTTCAAATATCAAAATATTGTATACCAAGTGTTTGATAAAATGCTTCAACTGAATATTTTTACTCATTCAACTTGCATATATTTTAAATGGTTTACAAAATATTTAATCGGTTTCTACGAAGGATTATTTCGAGTATCTTCCGCTTGGTTTTTAACCAAACACGATTTAATTCATCGGTGTTCAATATTTCAAGAACCGAGCTATTGTAGCTCAATGATTACCCCCCTAATCGATCCCAACACATACTAAACGCCTATCAAATTAATTTTGCATCAGTCCTAACAATCAAGGACGAAAATCTCATCACCATGTTTAAAGCTATTGAGAAATCTGGTCTCAGAAGGTTTTTGGAAGAACATGCTATTATCTACAAGACTGCTCTCGTAGAATTCTATGCCAAGGCAACCATAGAGGAAGGAAAAATCATTTATTCCCAGGATAATTTATCCATCTCTATTGATGCTGCACTATTGGGATCGACTTTCTTTCTCTCATTTTCAGGCATCTCTGAATTTTCTGGCATTTCTAAGGAGGAGATGTCTACTGCCCTCCTCAGCTTCTCAGCTTCTTGAGAGGAACTCTCTCCCTCCTGTTTCAAGAAGCTTCTAACAATGGAATATCAAGTGCTGGCTGATATTGTCGCAAAGGCACTCTTGGTCAAAGCTGGTACGTTTGATAAGTTGACCAAAGAGAAGGTTCAAGTGATGATAGCTATCACTTCTGAGTATAAGGTGTAATGGAGTCGATTTCTTTTCAGAATAATGAAGGATTTGGTTGTGAGAAAGAGTTCTGGTTTTGCTCTTCAGATCAGCACAATGCTTAAGGATGCTGGTTTTCCTTTCACTACTGAACAGGAAGCTTCTTACGTAACAATTGTCGATGCTGACAATGTACTTGCTTTAAGGCCAAAGTCTACTGTGGCTGAGTTCATTGCTATGAAGAAGGAGGTGGGAGATGCTCAAACTGAGGTTCAAGGACCTCAGAAGAAGATCAAGAGAAAAAGGGTGGTTATCTCCACTGATTCAGATAAAACAGTATCCGAGGAGTCTGCTGCTCCTACCAAGGCATCTCTGCCAGCCACTCCTAGAAAGAAGAAGGCTCGCACTATTCTTCGCATAAAGAAAACATCAGCCATTGGTGATTTAGACAATGTCCCCTTGAGACAAGTGTTTCTAGAAGCCACCTCTTCTTTACCAGAATTTGTCCATGTCACTAAGCCAGCAGCCATTTCTACTGCCACCACCTGAACTACTGCTCCGACTTTCAGACCCACTTCTGGAGTCGTCATTCGGGAATCTACTGCAGGGTCTTCTGCATTCAGACCAGTGATGCATGTATCATCTTCTGATAAATGCAAAGTGAAACTTGTTGAAGAACCAAAAGTTCTTAGTACCAAGTAATCCGTCTTGACTGGTATTGATCTTCACATGGAGGAGGATTGAGAAATCTGCCAGTAAAGGCATGACTTTATTTGATGACTGGCATAAGGTTCGAGTTTTCCATCCTATCACATAATTTAAAACACCGGGCGCACACGGAAAAACGGTGAAGATTCAGAAGAAAGTTTTTGATCTTACCAAAACTGACAATGTGATTGAGGCAATGAGCAGGCGAAGCTACATTCTTGAGCAGCTGAAGTATCAGAAGCTGGAATATGTTTTAAAGACTCTTAAGTCGAATTTCGACTCTATGATTCCTACTGCTGCTCAGGATCAGCATGTTTTCCATATTTTGACCGATAGATTTAGACTAATGAATGAGCAAATTCTTGCTCAAGAATAGGCCTTTGGAGAGCCTGTACAATATCAAGTAGGCTTCGTCCCCGTTTTTACTCAGAATAAGCCAGTTGAGGAACGGACCTCAGCTCCACCAGAAGCTAAGGTCTCCAGTACTCCTGCATCACCGAAGCTGCCTACTCAATCATCTTCACTTATTTCTGTTCGGGAATTGGCTTCAGTTGATGAAGTGATTCAATCCATTGCTCTTACTGCCTCTACTGCTCCAGAACCTACTCAAGCTGATGATGTGGTCATTTTAGAAGCTCATCCAGCAGAACAACCGACGGAAGGATCAGATGCTGCTTCACTAATGCCAAATTTGGAGATATTTTCTGCATCTCATCAAGCAGAAATGGAAGCTCTGTTGAACATTCCATTTGAATCCATTCCAGCTGGTGCGCAAATGGTAACCACTGAAGCTGTACAACCAGAAGAGAGTGGAGTTCCTGACAAATCTACTGCTTTTGGAGGAACGTCTGCTGAACAGTCCAGCTGTTACCACTGCTCCAACCGAAATTGTCTCTTCTACTGCCTTGATTGTTCCTCCTACTGATTCACCGAATCACATAGCTCACATTGCTCATCTTACTGAAATCTCAGAGCATCAACTCGCAAGAACTCCATCATCAGAAGAAGAGCACTTTAATCTTGAGTCTGAGATTGACATACTGAGACGGAACATTGAAAGAGTTTCATAGATAGTAAAACAGTTGTCCTATGATCATGCTGGTGAAGTCAGTGTTCCCAACTTCTTCCGTGAACACGTATCTAAACAAGTCATTAACACGGCAGAATCATTGGCAAAGCTTGAAGTTGAATCCAGCCACTTCGGGAAAAATGTTTTAACAAGTCATGCTAACATCATGCTCAGTCAATTTGATGTTATTCAAATTGTCTATAATCATGACTCGTCTCTTCGCTCAATCTCAAATAAAGTTGAAGCTACTGATTCGAAACTTGAAACCATCGATGCCAAGATTGAGTCCCAATTTCAATCTCTTCAAGCCCTTAATGATCGAGTTTCGAACCAAGCCCCATTTCTGGAGATGTTGAATGATGGAATTATCAATCTTACTGGCCGAGTGGATGATTTAATCACTCGTTTTGATGCCAAAAAGGGAGAAGCAGTTAATAGGATATAAGGAAGGACAGAAGAAGGTAGATCTGAAGGACATCATCATGCAGAATCCTCCTTCAGAAACCAAGATCCTCAGGATCAGGAAACTTTGTTCAGAGACATTGGAACGGATGATTAAAACTCCTTACCATTTTAATTTTTTAAACTCTATTTAACTGTTTAAATAGTTATCGTTTATTTAGTTATAATTGCTATCTGCTTTCATATTCATCGTTACTAACTTCTAGGTTTTGGCATCACCGCAAAGGGAAAAATTGATAGACTTAATTAATTGTTATGATGAGAATCAAAACAAGTAGGGATAGCATTAACCAGAAGACAATATAAAAGCAGAATCTATCGTATCGGCTTTAACAAAAACAGTACCTTTGATAGTACTCAACAGCTTAGAAAAACAGAAGCAGAACTTAGCTTTATAAGCAGAACTTGGCTTACTAGATTAGTACTTAACGGCTTTACTTAATCGATTCAATCTTAAATGTTACCGTTACTTTACCTAGTACTAGTATTAATTGCACCATTAATGTTGTATGAAGTCATTTAATGCGTTTTACCATTTTTGGTATAAAGCAAAGACTGATTATTCTGAAAGCTTTATGCATGATCTTTTTTAGGAAATAAAGTTGTTTCTATCAGAAGTCAAAGGAGTCATTTTTTATTATAGACGTTGGATCCAAGTTTTCTATATATATGGATCAAACCCATATAGAGAAATGCGCTGATTATTTTTCAAGGAACATATTATCTACCCAACGTTATTTTGAGCAACCACGAACCAATCCTTATCTTCTAGCTCAACTTACAGAAAAGCAGTACACGCTTCATAATTTACATATGATCTTCCAAGATCACTTTGTATTGCTGTTTCTTCACATCTTCTAGCTAAACCTTTACTATATCTTTGAGAAGAGTTTGTAATCTGGAAAAGAGTCTTTTCCAGAACTTCATTGTATTGAATTTATTGTGTTGAGATACTAAGAGTTTCAGTAGGCAAAGAATAAGCCCTGCTAAAGTGGGTGTGTACTGTAAAATCCAAAATCTTTTAGTGATACCTTCTGGAACAGAAGAAGGGGAGACGTAGAAGATTTCATCTTCGAACTTTCATAAACAACCGTTGTCTACTGCCTATTGTTTTACTGTTTTCACCTTACTCCATCGGATCGTTTCCGCACTTATTATTGTGATCTGCTGGACTTACATTCGAACAAGATTAGCTACAATATCTAACAGGATTCTAGCACTCTTTGCAAAAACTTTCAGTAAAAGAAAGAGTTTATTCACCTCCCGCCCTCTAAACTCTATATCGATCCCCAACATAAAATATGCCATAAAATCATGAAATCATGTCATAACCATGCACTAAATGCATTTAAAAATAATTAAATAAACATCTTAATAACCACTAGATTTGCATGCAGTTTGGTTACGTTGTTCGAATTTCTAGACCTTACATGATAATTGGGCTTAAGGGCATGGGTCTCACATTGATCCCCAAAATTTTGTTGGCTTCTTGGTTTTACAGTTGATGATGTTTGATAGTATTTTTAATTCCTTGGTCTTTGTCCATAAATCCCCTACTGTCTCTTACATTCCCTCTTCTTTCAAGTACATTTCTCAATTAAAATGACGATTCTCTCTTATTGAACTTGTTTTGCACCTATCGTTCATTTCAAACATTTATCTCTAGGCACCCAACACTTTCTTATAGATTTCTCGAGGGAATTCTCATTTCTCACTTTGAACATAAGTATTTTACATCAAATATCATTTATTTGGGAATCAAATACCTTTCATCATTTTCTTCATATTCCTCTGTAACGTCCAAAAATCCGGTTACGTAAAATGCATGCATGAAAATTATTAAATGGCTAAATTATTTTAATTAAATGATTTTAAATGTATGAATGATATATTTTGATTGATTAAATGATTAATAGTGTAATTTGGCTTGATTTCATAATTTAAAGATTTTCAGACGAATATTGGTGGTTGGTCGAGAACGGAGGGCCGGAAATGATTAAGGTCTTAAATATTTAAAATTTAAAATTTTCTTTTTGTTAAGAAAATTTTTATTTTAAATAATTTAAGAATTTAGTATTTTTAAGGGTCAAATTTAAATTAATTAGTGGGAGCAAGTAATTTATGTATTTTATAAGGGATTTTTGGAAATATGCATGTATTTTTTTAAATCTTTTAATTTGAGACCTAGTGATTTTAATAATCTTGATGGGCCTAATTTATTAATTAAAAATTAAGGATGATTATAGCCATTAATTAAGTGATTAAGAAGCTTTTTATTATTTATTTTTTTAAAAAAATAATAGCCCTTAACACACACTCACACACCAATTTACATGAATTGAAAGAGTAATAGCGGCCGAAACTTGGGATTCTTGGCAAGGGAAATATCCATTTTTTTATACTTCGTTCTTCGATTTTCTTCCTCGTTCTTCATTCCATCAACAATAACTCGATTCATTTGCATCTTAAGGTGAGTTTTGATGGGTTTTCGTCGAGAAAAAAGGTAGAAATCGTCCTCCATTCGTCACCGACGTTCCACCGCACCGATAATCATATTTCGAACGTATTAAACGCAGAAGCACGTTCTAAGGAGGGTGTATTGGTTCTATACTTTTAATTACTTTTATGGATTTTAAAAATTTAGAGGTATTCAATCTAGACTTTTATATTCTTATAAAAGTTTAGTTGTATTCAATATAAACTTCTTTAGAATTTTAAAAAGTCACGCGATATTCAAACTTGACTTTTAAAAACTCTACAAAAGTCTCTAGGTATTCAAAAATATCAATATACTTTTATTGACTCCATGAAATTCTATTAACTACAAAAATTAAACCCTAAGGTACCACAATAAAATGTCTAAAAATATCTTTGATTCAACCTAAACATTTGGATATAATTGGAAAATCTCTAAAACTCACATACTCAATATAAACACTAATTCTCATTCTTTTCTCATCTATTTATTTTTTCTTTTTATTTGTACTTTTTAAAAACATATATTTTTAAAAAAAAAATTTGCCCGTAAGGCCATGTAATTAATTATCAAGTAATTTGGCATAATTAGAATAATTATTGAGTTGTAAATTAAAATAATTATTTATGCCAAATAAATTCTAGAAGTGTGTTAAAAAAATATATTTTAGAATATCGGAGTTAAAACGATATAAAAAAATACATATAGAGTTTAAATAACACACGAGAGCAAAATAAATTCAGACCGTGATAAATGGGCTTGAGTTACTATTTGAGTAACCAAATATACAATATATATATATATACATATACGTACACACAACTTACCTTTAAAAGAATGAAAAAGGAAAGAGAGATGAAGAAAACCCATTTCCCTCAACCCAATTTTCGCAACACATGTAGCAGCTGCGGGAAAGTTGCAATATCTCCTCCGTCCGGCGTCCAAATCTCAATCGGTCTAAAGGGGTGTCTTCCTAACATCCTAGGCTTTGATTCAAGTCAGAAATCTCGAAGTTTGAGCAAGGATTCGGGTAGATCGAAGCTGCTCTTCCGGTGCTATGTTTCTGCGCGAATTCTTCCGGTTTTGGGGTGAGAGATTTGGTGTTGCTGCGATTTTTACAACTTGAATTTGAGAAATGACTTAAAAAGAACTTGTAGCTCTGTTTGTTAGCTTTCTATAGCCACTGGAACCATCGAATTTGGATAAGAAACGGAATTGATATGATTTTTCTACCAAAATGTGTCAAATCGAATTCTGAAATGGTGCTGTGCAGGACACCTACTGTAATTCGAGTTTTTGTCAATTATACGCTCGGATTCTGGACTTGTAATTCAAAAGAAAGTTGTAGAGCTATGTGTTATCTTCGTAATGATATAAGATTCGTTAAATTCCATTAAGAATTGAGCAAGTTATGCTCATTTTGCCAAAACTGCTCAGTACGAGATTCTGCCTGAAAATATGTTGAGTGGCAGTGTCTTCTTGATAATTCTGGGATTTATCTATTAGGATTCTGGAAACTTCTAGAAAAAGTTAGATATTCAAGTTACTTTCATTTCCAATTGGCGGCTATTGATTTGAGTTAATATTGAGCGAGATACGAATTTTATGCTCTTTTGTGCCAAATTGGACATTGGTATGGAATGTAGTTCATGATCGGTTTATTGTTGCTTTGTTTAGGCCAAGGGTCTTGAAGTGAAGTTGTTATTGGATTTTCAAGTTGGTAAAGGTATGTTACAGCTCAGTAACATACGACGGTAAAACATAAATTATGTTTAATTACCATTCTGTGTTACATTGATCGGGTGTATGACTTGTTGGCTGTTGGAAATTGTTAAATGTCTTCGTTGTGATCTATGTTTATTATTGTGACATATTATTGGCATTTAGCATCGGGCATACTATTATGACATTCATGTTGAGCCCTATCGTTCTTGTTAGCCCATTGTTGATATCCGTTGTTATCTGGCACTGTTGTTTATCTCGGGATCATTGTGTGGCTGATAGGCCTATACACATGAAGCCGTAGATGTGATTGAACAATCCCGTGGTTAGTGCAACCTTTTGAGGTGAGCGCTGGGATTGTGTCATCTAGTTCGTTTTGTTGTGCCATCCTGTTATATCGTATCAGCTGTATGGAGGCCGAGTCAGGGGTGTTATTCAGCACAACTTGGCATACCTCGCATACTTGGCAGGGCGGTTTAGCTGCATGACGATGTAGCTCCCCTGTGTTGTTGCTCGAGCATTATTCCAGTTGTTATCGTACCGTTTGTTGGCTCCTGTTATCTCGGTTATTCGTTGAGCCTTTCATGCATTGCATATTACATTTTATTATATGATTATGCATGATTTATGTTATTGTTGTTATTGTTGAACTGTTTCATACCAGAATCCTAACCTCAGTTGTTTACTGGGGGGCTGCTGTGGTTGCTTTTGGGCACCATGGTAGATCTCTCGAGTCGTTTTGCAGCATCAGGCCGAGGTTCCGTCAGTGGAGCTCGGGATTGAGGTTGGATTGCTTGGTTCTGTTCAGTGGAGTGTCCCAGTTAGTCTATATGTATGTCTTGAGTTTATTTCAGTCTTGTAATGTACTTTATTTGCCGGGGAGATGCCCCGTGTATCTGTAGTAGTATTTGGTTGTTTTGTGATGTTCTGAGTCGACTCTGTGATATCAATGATCTGGTGAGTATTTGGTAAGTTCTAATTTCTGTTTAGTCCTGGCCAGTGCAGCTATAGGTTGTTTAACCTTGGTTTCGTGTTAATGATTCTTGTTGGAGTATATTTTTATATAAATTGTTGCTTGAGTTTTTCGGGATGTCCTACTTACGGGGAGGTCATGCCGAAATTTTTCTAGGCCCTGAGGTCCGTTTTAAATTATTTTAAACCATTTCCGCTGAAATTTTAAGTCAAACCACTATTGTTTGATCATTATTTGTCATTAGAGTAAATGGGCCTCACATCTTGGTATCAGAGCGTAAACTGGGATACGCTCGAACTAGAGTCTAGGACACTCGAGTCTTGGCACTAAAATGGTTGTTGCGCATGTGTATACTACTTGAAAACATGCTTATGTAATTATATGATTTGTTTACTTCCATTCTAATTGTTTTGGTAGTTTTATCGTATAGAATGTAGGGAGGTGGAGAAATTCCTGTTGATGAGATTCCTCTAGCTCGAGGTCGAGGTCGTGGGCGTGGTAGACCTCGTGTCCGGGTTGTTGATGATACTTTTGTGGAGCAAGCTGCTGATCAGTTAGAGCATCTTAGGATGGATGAGTTAGTTGCGCGTTTCCATTCTATGCATCCTCCTCGATTCAGTGGTTCGGAGGGAGCTGAGAAAGCCGAGTTATGGATTTCTGAGATTGAGGAATTGTTCGATTTGATTGAGTATCCTCCAGAGTGTCGATTGAGATTAGCTGTGCATCAGTTGAAAGATCGTGCCAAAATGTGGTGGTCTACTACATTGATGACTTTAGATGCTCAGAGGATCATTCCATCATGGGATATATTCAAGCTGAAGTTTAAGGAGAGTTATTGTCCTCCATCATTCTACAGTTCTAAGGCTTCTGAGTTTCATAACCTGAAACAAGGCGATATGTCAGTTGCGGAGTATGCAGATTCTTTTTATGCTATGCTGAGATATGCTCCTCATGTTGCTGCAAGTCAGGTTGCTGTTGTTGAGAGTTTTATTGAAGGATTGAACGATCATTTTCACCCTTTTGTTTCTACCGGTAAGCCACTGAATTATTTTGAAGCAGTGAAAATAGCAAAAAGGGCTGAAGCTAGTCTTAAGAGGAGTGGCAATCGAGCTCCTACCCAACATTATCAGTCGGGGAGACAACAATTCAGTTCATCTGGTTCTGCATCTCTTCGTCCACGTGGGAAACAATTTAAGAAGCCTGGTTCTAGTTCTTCGAGTTCAGGGAGTTCGGGGAACAGTGGGGGATATCTCTATAGTGGACCTTACTGTGATCACTGTGGAGGCAAGCATTCCAGTAATCAGTGTGTTGGAGTTCAAGGGTTTTGTAATGTTTGTGGTCGGCCTGGCCATTTTGCTAGATTATGTCCTAGTAAGACGGGGAAATCAGCCCAGGCAGGTGGTGGAGCTCAAAGTAATAGAATTCCAACAGCGTCCCAGTCCTCTCATCAGCC
The DNA here is from genome assembly GCF_025594145.1 of Primulina tabacum. Lineage (NCBI taxonomy): Eukaryota > Viridiplantae > Streptophyta > Magnoliopsida > Lamiales > Gesneriaceae > Primulina > Primulina tabacum. Next base: position 4,723,343 of record NC_134565.1, on the reverse strand, counting down.
TAGTCGCACTTCGCATCAGAGCAGAGGGCAAGGTGGTCAACAAAATCAGTCATCTGTTCATGTATTTGCCTTGACTGAGGATGAGGCTCAGGCAGCTCCAGGTACTGTCATTACCGGTAATTGTACTCTATGTGGTTTTGTACCACGAGTGTTATTTGATACTGGAGCATCTCATTCCTTTGTTTCTCATGCATTCGTTGTTTCGCATGATCTTCGCACCACTAGTATGAATTCCAATCTATCTGTTGTTACTCCGATGGGCAAAATGATTATCACTGATAATGTGGTGTTCAATGCGGTTTTGTTTCACGATGAAAATGTTTTATACCTGAATCTCATAGTTCTACCTATGCATGACTTTGATTGCATCGTTGGTATGGATGTTTTGACTGCAAATCGTGCCACTGTTGACTGTTATCGAGGAATAGTTCGTTTCAGACCTAGCTTTGCTCCTAAATGGAATTTCTATGGTCATGGTTCTCAAGCCAAGATTCCTCTAGTTTCTGCCATTGAAATGAATCGATTGTTAGATTCTGGTCATGAAGGTTTTTTGGTTTATGCTGTGGATCTATCGCAAGATGAGCGAGGGATTTCTGATATTCCTGTAGTCCGTGATTTTCCTGATGTGTTTCCAGAAGAGATTCCTGGTTTTCCACCAGAACGAGAAGTTGATTTCAGTATCGAATTAATGCCAGGAACTGAACCCATATCTCGAGCACCATATCGTTTAGCCCATGTTGAGCTAAAAGAACTGAAAGAACAATTGCAAGATTTGTTGAGTAAAGTTTATATTCGTCCGAGTTCTTCACCGTGGGGTGCACCGATTCTATTTGTCAAGAAGAAAGATGGTACGATGCGGATGTGTATTGATTATCGGCAACTGAATAAGTCTACTGTCAAGAATAAATATCCACTCCCTAGGATTGATGACTTATTTGATCAGTTGCAAGGTACTTCGGTGTATTCTAAGATTGATCTTCGTTCAGGGTACCATCAAGTGAGAGTTAGACAAGAAGATGTGCCGAAAACAGCTTTTCGCACGAGATACGGACACTTTGAATTTTTGGTTATGCATTTTGGTTTGACCAATGCTCCTGCTGTGTTTATGGACTTGATGAATCGAGTATTTCGTAAATATCTCGATCGTTTTGTGATTGTATTCGTCGATGATATTCTTGTTTATTCCAAGTCCGAGGAAGAGCATGTTAAACACTTGAGGATAGTTCTTTGAATTCTTAAAAAGAAGCAGTTGTACGCCAAGCTATCCAAGTGTTAGTTATTGTTAGATAAAGTGGTATTTCTGGGCCATGTCATATCTCAATATGGTATTTCTGTCGATCCAAGTAAAGTGGAAGCAGTTCTGAACTGGGCACGACCGACCAATGTGCCAGAGATTCGTAGTTTCATGGGTCTCGCCGGTTATTACCGGAGATTTATCGAAAATTTCTCAAAGATTGCTAGACCTATCACTCAACTGACTCAGAAAAATCAGAGATTCATTTGGTCTGATGAATGTGAGTCAAGTTTTGTCGAGTTGAAGAAGAGATTGACTTCTGCACCAGTTCTTACCATTCCAAGTGGTTCTGGAGGATTCGTTGTTTGTACCGACGCATCAAATCGAGGATTAGGTTGTGTATTGATGCAGCATGGCAGAGTAGTGGCCTATGGTTCTCGTCAGTTGAAACCGCATGAGTCTAAGTATCTTGTTCATGACTTGGAATTAGCTGCTATCGTTTTTGCTCTCAAGATTTGGAGACATTATTTGTTTGGGGAGCAATTTGTAATTTCTTCTGATCACAAGAGTTTGAAGTATCTGTTCTCTCAGTCAGATCTGAATATGAGACAGAGACGTTGGATGGATCTTTTGAAAGATTATGATTGTGAGATCCAGTATCATCCGGGAAAAGTGAATGTCATTGCTGATGCTTTGAGTCGTAAGGTTGTTGACGTTAATTTATCCTCGATTCATGTTTCTAAGTTGCGAGATGATATTTGCACCTCTGGGTTGGATTTTCAAATCCAAGGTAATGATGTTTGTGTATCTCAGATTTCTGTTGAGCCAGAGTTGATTTAGATTGTAAAGTCAGCTCAGAAAACTGATGATCGAGTTCTGAAATCTTATGAGTTAGTATCTCAAGGACACCAATCTGGTTTCTCAATTCACTCAGATGATTCTCTTCGGTTGAATGGTAGATTGGTTGTCCCAGATATTCCTGAATTGCAGTACAGCCATCCTTAAAGAAGCTCATTGTACTCGATATAGTATCCACCCGGGAGGAAGGAAAATGTACCTTATTCTACGGCCTCAGTTTTGGTGGAAGAATATGAAAAAGGATGTAGCTGAGTTTGTGTCTCGTTGTATGATATGTCAGCAAGTCAAAGCGGAACGAATGAGACCGGGAGGATTATTGCATAGCCTGGAGGTTCCTCAGTGGAACTGGGAGCACGTGGCTATGGATTTTGTCACGCATTTGCCACGTACTTCTCGTCATTTCGATGCCATTTGGGTGATTGTCGACAGATTATCTAAATCGGCACACTTTATTCCGTATGAGAGGACGTATTCGTACAAGAAAATGGCTCGTCTGTATATTGAAAATGTTGTGAGACTTCATGGAGTTCCAGTTGCAATAGTCTCAGATCGTGACCCTAGATTCACATCAAAGTTTTGAACTAGTTTCCAAAAAGAAATGGGTACACGACTTGCGATGAGTACTGCGTACCATCCTCAGACAGATGGTCAGACAGAGCGTACGATCCAGACACTCGAGGATCTGCTTCGAGCAGCGGTCATGTATTTTAAAGACAGTTGGCAGGAAGCTTTACCACTGGTAGAATTTTCATATAACAACAGTTTCCAAGTGACTATTGGTATGGCTCCTTTTGAAGCTTTGTACGGCAGACGATGTCGATCACCTCTTTGTTGGGATGAATTTGGTGAGAAGCAGTTGACTGGACCTGAGATTATTCAGGAAATGCATGATAAAGTCCAGTTGATTCGTCAGAGAATGAAAGCTGCCCAAGATCGTCAAGCTAGTTATGCTAACAGACGTCGTCGACCTCTAAAATTTCAAGTTGGAGATTTTGTGTTTCTGAGAATCTCTCCATTTAGAGGTGTTGTTCGTTTTGGCATGAGAGGTAAGTTGTCACATCGTTTCATTGGCCCCTACGAGATTGTTGAGCGTATTGGGACTTGCGCTTATCATTTGGATTTGCCTCAGTCTTTGTCTGGCATCCACGATGTTTTCCATGTTTCTATGTTGCGTAAGTATGAGCCCGATCCGTCTCATGTGATTCAGCCTGATGAGGTCGAACTTGATCCATCTTTATCGTATACTGAGTATCCTGTTTGTATTTTGGATCATAAAGATAAAGTTTTACGCAATAAATTTATACCACTTGTATGTGTTCAGTGGTCGAGACATGGGGTAGAAGAATCAACATGGGAAACAGAACAGAAGATGAGAGCATCTTATCCATATCTGTTTGATTCTTAGTAATGTATTGTTGGTTTCGTATCGTGTGTAAGATGTATGTGTATAAACAGAAATTTCGAGGACGAAATTTGTTTTAAGGGGTGGAGAAATGTAAGGCACTGTAATTAATTATCCGATAATTTGGCATAATTAGAATAATTATTGAGTTGTAAATTAAAATAATTATTTATGCCAAATAAATTCTAGAAGTGTGTTAAAAAATATATATTTTAGAATATCGGAGTTAAAACGATATAAAAAAATACATATAGAGTTTAAATAACACACGAGAGCAAAACAAATTCAGACCGGGATAAATGGGCTTGAGTTACTATTTGAGTAACCAAATATACAATATATATATATATATATATATACACATATACATACACACAACTTACCTTAAAAAGAATGAAAAAGGAAAGAGAGATGAAGAAAACCCATTTCCCTCAACCCAATTTTCGCAACACATGTAGCAGCTGCGGGAAAGTTGCAATATCTCCTCCGTCCGGCGTCCAAATCTCAATCGGTCTAAAGGGGTGTCTTCCTAACATCCTAGGCTTCGATTCAAGTCAGAAATCGCGAAGTTTGAGCAAGGATTCGGGTAGATCGAAGCTGCTCTTCCGGTGCTCTGTTTCTGCACGAATTCTTCCGGTTTTGGGGTGAGAGATTTGGTGTTGCTGCGATTTTTACAACTTGAATTTGTAGAAATGACTTAAAAGAACTTGTAGCTCTGTTTGTTAGATTTCTATAGCCTCTAGAATCATCGAATTTGGATAAGAAACGGAATTGATATGCTTTTTCTACCAAAATGTGTCAAATCGAATTCTGAAATGGTGCTGTGCAGGACACCTACTGTAATTCGAGTTTTTTTTCAATTATGCGCTCGGATTCTAGACTTGTGATTCAAACAAAAGTTTTAGAGCTATGTGTTATCTTCGTAATGATATAAGATTCGTTAAATTCCATTAAGAATTGAGCAAGTTATGCTCATTTTGCCAAAACTGCTCAGTACGAGATTCTGCCCGAAAATATGTTGAGTGGCAGTGTCTTCTTGATAATTCTGGGATTTATCTATTAGGATTCTGGAAATAGTTTCTTCTAGAAAAAGTTAGATATTCAAGTTATCTTTCATTTCCAATTGGCGGATATTGATTTGAGTTAATATTGAGCGAGATACGAATTTTATGCTCTTTTGTGCCAAATTGGACATTGGTATGGAATGTAGTTCATGATCGGTTTATTGTTGCTTTGTTTAGGCCAAGGGTCTTGAAGTGAAGTTGTTATTGGATTTTCAAGTTGGTAAAGGTATGTTACAGCTCAGTAACATACGACGGTAAAACATAAATTATGTTTAATTACCATTCTGTGTTACATTGATCGGGTGTATGACTTGTTGGCTGTTGGAAATTGTTAAATGCATTCGTTGTGATCTATGTTTATTATTGTGACATATTATTGGCATTTAGCATCTGGCATACTATTATGACATTCATGTTGAGCCCTATCGTTCTTGTTAGCCCATTGTTGATATCCGTTGTTATCTGGCACTGTTGTTTATCTCGGGATCATTGTGTGGCTGATAGGCCTATACACATGAAACCGTAGATGTGATTGAACAATCCCATGGTTAGTGCAACCTTTTGAGGTGAGCGCTGGGATTGTGTCATCTAGTTCGTTTTGTTGTGCCATCCTGTTATATCGTATCAGCTGTATGGAGGCCGAGTCAGGGGTGTTATTCAGCACAGCTTGGCATACCTCGCATACTTGGCAGGGCGGTTTAGCTGCATGACGATGTAGCTCCCCTGTATTGTTGCTCGAGCATTATTCCAGTTGTTATCGTACCGTTTGTTGGCTCCTGTTATCCCGGTTATTCGTTGAGCCTTTCATGCATTGCATATTACATTTTATTATATGATTATGCATGATTTATGTTATTGTTGTTATTGTTGAACTGTTTCATACCAGAATCCTAACCTCAGTTGTTTACTGGGGGGCTACTGTGGTTGCTTTTGGGCACCATGGTAGATCTCCCGAGTCGTTTTGCAGCATCAGGCCGAGGTTCCGTCAGTGGAGCTCGGGATTGAGGTTGGATTGATTGGTTCTGTTCAGTGGAGTGTCCCAGTTAGTCTATATGTATGTCTTGAGTTTATTTCAGTCTTGTAATATACTTTATTTGCCGGGGAGATGTCCCGTGTATCTGTAGTAGTATTTGGTTGTTTTGTGATGTTCTGAGTCGACTCTGTGATATCCATGATCTGGTGAGTATTTGGTAAGTTCTAATTTCTGTTTAGTCCTGGCCAGTGCGGCTATAGGTTGTTTAACCTTGGTTTCGTGTTAATGATTCTAGTTGGAGTATATTTTGATATAAATTGCTGCTTGAGTTTTTCGGGATGTCCTACTTACGGGGAGGTCATGCCGAAATTTTTCTAGGCCCTGAGGTCCGTTTTAAATTATTTTAAACCATTTCCGCTGAAATTTTAAGTCAAACCATTATTGTTTGATCATTATTTGTCATTAGAGTATATGGCCCTCACATTGCCATATTGTAAAAAAATATTGACATATTTTTTATACAAAAATTTATTTAAAATGAATGAAATATTTTCAGTTTGATTATTTATTAATATTGAAAATTATTATTATGTATTTTTTAAAATATTAATTATTTAAATTAACATATTAAATTGAATTGAATAATTAAATTTTAATTGCAATAAATTTAGTACTGACTTATTTGTTGCCTTTCATAAAATAAATATGTAAAAATATTATATTGAGAGAGAAAATTTCACGTTCAGTTATTATTCAAATAAATTATAAAAATCATAATAATAAATTTAAAAAATTTCATGGAGTTCAATGAAAAAGTTTACAAATGTCAATAAAAGTCATGCAAAATAAATCTACAATATTTAGTGAAAATATTTAGAAATATACGAGATTATGCTAAAGTCTGTAGAAATTTAAAAACTCCACAAAAGTTTGTTATTTAAAAAAAATCAGCAAATCTCTACAACGAATATGTCCTTTAGACCTTTTTTTTTTTTTGTTGCATCATTTAAAACATATTATGAATGTTTATAATCTTTTGAATGAAGAAGCATGATGATCAAGTTTATTAATGTTTTGAATTATATATTTTAAAGTTTTGAAGTTTTATACATGTTTAAGTCGCGTTATGATTCCTAGAGACTCGTTGTCATTAAGGCAGAGGCGGAGCCACCCTTGGGCTAGGGTGAGCTCAAGGTGGCTCCAGCCCTACCTATTTATTTTTTTAAAAAAAAATAGTATTTTTAAATTTTAAATTTTTTCAGCTCATATTAAAAATAGAAAAAAATTTATTAGTTTATTTTTTTATTATTTTAGTCTCATGTTTAAAAATTAAAAATAAAACAACTGCCACAATCATAATTCATTACTATGTATTGGTTGGTTTATTGTCAATTTGTCATATGTTCTGAAATTATGCAATGTTGAGATAAAAATTCAACGACTCTAAAATTATATTGAATATTTAGTTGTGATTATTAAAGTTACAATAATGTTGTCTTATGATTTATATGAATTTTGGAGTCTGAATTTTTACCTTAAAAATCTATTGTTGCGGATTTTTGGAATAATAATCAATTAATTGAAATGTTTGATGATTATTGATGTGTGATTATTATTAGGCCTATTTTGTGATTTTCTACTTATAATAACCGAAAATTGAATAAGTATCAAATTTGAAAAATAAATTTTTATTATAAAAATTTGGGAATATTGAATTTTTCTAGTTAAGTAACTCAAAGAATGAAGAAAATAAAAATTATCAAGTTATTTTAAACCAAAAGAGCATATATTAACAAATAACGGGAAAATATAAATTAAAGTATATATATGAGTGAACTAAATATCGATTTCAACCAAAATAACAGACTGTAATGAATTAATTTGAAATTTTGGTTCGGTGTTGAGGTGTAATAATTGTCCCTACTACATAGAGCGATCGAATCATGACGCTTGGGTTGCTGTGCAATTTAAAATATTTGAGTTGCATCATTACCACCAGCTATAAATTTTGGTAAAGCGGCAAACGTTTGGTTATACATTCGACTTATTCGGAAGTCCGATTTACATTTTTTAAAATATATGTTAGTACGATTCGATTTCTGTTTTTAATATAAAATTTCGTTTAATCTAACAAACTAAACTTTTATAACTAAAATTAATATTATAAATTTTTTATAAATTTTATAAGGATATAAATATTATAATTTTTAATAAAATTTATTAGACAATAGTACTATATTTAAAAATATTTTTTAATATATAAAATTTAAATTTATTTAATCCAATTTTCATATTGGACTTTTTTTTATGTAAAACATGATTATTTAAAAAAAATTAAAATTTCAATTAATTGTGATACTGACTAAAATAATCAATTTTTTCAATTTGGTTTGTTAGGTTTTCGTAATAAATTTCGCTCGATTCGGTTTGTCAAAAAAAGTTCTGTTATTCGATTTCAGAAAATTCTATTCAATTTTAATTGAACCTATTACTGTCTAATACAGGATGGAGCCAGCCTCGAGTACTTATGAATCGTGACTCTGCCCCTACATTAAGGGAAGGGAGATGATGTTTAATAGTCCTAAAGGGAGTCCCATGTAGGTTATAAGAGGGCTGGAACGAGAGGGAAAAGCGTCGAACCTCGGTTAAGGTTTATTGCATGTAAAGGTTCGGTTTGGCACTTGCGAGGGGAGGCTACGTGCAGGATGTCCAGCCGTGATCAAGTCCATGTGTTGGCTCTAGTCATGGTCCTAGAGATCCCGAGCGTGGCTGGAAACAAGGGTAGAGAACGATAGGGAAGCTTGATGGCTCAGTTTGTGGTCTAGGGTGCACGATTTGGGAAAATGAAGGGAGAAAGGCTGCGCATGGTGGCTGTGCGCAGGAGACTGGTGCAATGGCGGTCCAGTAGGGTCCTAAGAGGGTGTCTAAGGGGCTGGTGTTGGTCTAGCTAGGGGCTGGTCGAAGGTGGCTCATGGAAGGTTGGGCCGCGACGCATAAGGGAGGGAAAAAATTGCGGGTTTCCGATAGGGCTGAGGGAAAGAGGCTGGACCGTGGTCTTGTGTTAGCTGGACAATGGCTCACGAGGGTGGACTACAGTCTAATAATTCATGGTTTGAGTTTGGGAAAAAAAGTTATTAAGTTTCGAGTCAATTCGGGTTATAAACGGGATTACGGTTTAGCGACTAAGTTGAATTGTGAAACTGAGTCGAGGGGCTTGAGTTCATGCTTGAGAAAGTTGTTATAGTTCAAAAATAAGTTTATATGATGGTCCGTGATAGGCTCGAGTCAAGAAACGTAGGAAAAAGTCAAAAACGGGAAGTTCGTTATCCAGGGGTAAAATGGTCATTTTACGTTTTGGGTAGTTCGAATGTCCTAGCACTGTCTCGAGGGGTCATAATACATGTTAAATGATTTTTAAAATGATTATGATGAATTTAAGATATTTTTACGATAAATGCTACAGTCGAGCGAATTTCTCGAAAATGTTAATTTTACGATTTTTGAAGGATATGATATTTTATAAATAAAAGGAAAGGAAAAATATTTTGAAGGGTGTGAATTGATTGTGACACAGAGGATTTGTGGAGTATCCGTCTTAAGAAGGGGTGGTGAACTTACTTTTTGGCAACGACCAAGTGACGAGAGGACGAGAGTTGCTGACGTCCCGTCATCAGGTACGATAGTTTATAGATTGATCAATCGAATATAGGATAAATGATAGTAACTTTCAATGATCAAAATTTACCGAAAATGAAATATGAAAAAGGATGAGAAAATGCTATATAATGTTGATGATTTTGAATTATTTATAAAAATACTGTGTGCTAGCGATTTTTAATTTGGTAGTATTTTATTAAAAATATTATTTTAAATTCATGCGCTTGTATATATATTATTTGCTATCACGGTTGGGATGTACTGAGTCGTTAGACTCAATAGGTTTGAATGGTCGCAGGTGAAGATGATGTTGAGGGAGGCTCGGACGCTTAAGTGAATCGGGCATGGCAGTACACTCCCGATGTGGGGACCCGGACGCTAATTCAGTTCTTAATCATCTTTGGGAATAATTAAAACAATTAAATAAACAGGGTCTAAATTTTTTTTTTTAAATACAAAAGCGGAAACATATGAAATAAATCTTATTTCATTTACAATATCAGTATCCAGATCTAAGTACAAGTCTTGTACAAAATTATATCATAACCACTACTGTTCATTCACTACATGTCAGGTAATGAAACAGATCTACTTCTGGGTCCGAATCTCCACGCTAAACTAGTCCTCTCTCGTCCTCGTCTTGACCCTGGTGCTGTCCCACTTGTTGTCATGCACACATACAAACAAGACAACAGCCGGATAACTCCGGTGAGAATTATATTCCCAGTATAAACCATGTATACATGCATTTCATATAAACAAATATAAAAATATGAAGCAGGTATCTATAACATGTATCACGGTCAGGAACATGAATCAATATCAAACTGTAAATCACACTCTGAACATGTATCAAAATCAGAAAACATGAATCAATATCAAGCGATAAATCACGCTCTGTGACTCTGAGACTCTGACTCGACTCATTCCTAATCTAGAGATCCCGATCTGAATAAGAACACAACAATCTCCCACCTACTCTCCCGATCGTGGTGGCGGTACGTTCTTATTACGGACTTTGGTCCTGTCCATATTGAATCTCTCTATAGAAGTTGCTCCACTCCTATGCACTATCAATATGACCAAACGTCCGGTGTCTTGGCATATCCTGCCAAAGACTAGGCCTATCCGCCTTGGCATGTCCTGCCACTGACTCATCACAACACATACTAGACTATACATCCATAGCCTAGACATATCAAAATTATCAATTGCAAATATCGATGCAATAAGATAAAGTATGTGATTTTGGGAAACTCAAGTCAACTCAAACTCGAGTTGTGCAATCCCAAATCAACATTAATTTATACATTTCTCTTCTCGGTATGACGAAGTCGAAGTCTCGAATTCAAATCTGTCCATATCAATCTGACAATGACAATATCGAATAGACACGATATCAATATACTTCTCAATCAAATCAGTACTGGGATATAATCAGAACTCAATCAAATTCTGTTTTAACGGCATAACTGTACAATCTCGAAATACCGGCAATACAATATCAGTATATACAATCAACAACTCATCTGATCCAAATCTGAATAATATCAATATACCCAGTAATACAGTATCAATCAGATATCAATCCCAACATCTCATAATCGATAACAACACGATTCTGATATCAAATCGGTCTAATCACAATCAAATCAACTCTAAAAATTCATAACAATTCTATACGGTATCTGTTCTTCAATCTGGTTTCGATTATACGATGTCTTCTATGTCAATAACAGCATATATCAATCATATCTGATTCTGGAAATATCATAATTTCAAATCAGTATCAGAACATAAGAAAACTTACGCCCAGTTGAAGTTCTCGTTGATAGGAACACGGTACTGAAGTCGGATTGAAAATCAGACGGACGGATTTTGCAGAAACCACCAATCTACGAATGACAAGGCGTAAGGATTTCAGAAGCTTTCTCCTCATTTCTTTCTTCTTATTTCTGAAAGGATTACAATATATATACATCCAACTTGCATGTAAAGCTATGTGTCCCATTTTCCACCCATTTCTGTCGGCGCTCGGGCGGTCGAAAATTACCGCTCGGGCACCGAACCTTCTGTCCGGGTACTCGGCTTACCATCCACTGGCGCTCGGGCGGTCAAAAACTACCGCTCGGGCGCCAGACGTTCTGTCCAATTTCTCACCTTATTGAACATTGGCGCTCGGGCGGTCAAAAACTACCGCTCGGGCGCCAGACGTTCTGTCCAATTTCTCACCTTATTGAACATTGGCGCTCGGGCGGTCAAAAACTACCGCTCGGGCGCCAATAGTTCTGCCCCAAAAATTGTGTCATTCATATGCTTGGTCCAATCTGGTCTCGTAATGATCCATCTATGATCATATCAGTTCAAAATCAATAATCTAATATTAACATAATCAAAATCTCGGACATTACACCCGAAGACCTTACGTTTTCCGCAATATTATGATAATCAAAGTTTTGATTAATATTTTAAGGATTATTTTAAATAGATACTTATGTTTCATTTTTAAAAGTTAGATATTGGATTTCGTATGATTGACGTATGCTTTTATGATTCACGATTTATGGATTTTTATCGCAAATTTTGATTTTTTTTAAATATGGATTTATGTTTTGATATGGTTTGATCATTATGAAAATATTGGAGAAAAAAATTTCTAGCATTATTTTTTTAAAATAAGAGGTAAGAGACGTTTCACCCTCTCATTTTTTTATTGTCAACCGGGGATAGTGTTTTCCAAGGTACTCTATCAAATGTCTGTAGATCAGCTCTTCTTCCATCATTCATTGCCTTAGCAAGCGAACTTTGTGATATCTCTTGTCCCACATGATGAAAATTAAAGATTTAAAATGAGTTTATAATAGGCTACAATGAACTTCAATAGCAACTTGGGTTAATCATTTTAGTAAACCAGTGACGAATACGAAATATTTATTATAGGGGCCTATTGTGCAGTCACGCAGGCATGGGCCGGGGCTCGGGGCATCACCGAATGGTATCAGAGACGATCACCAGCAAGGACACCGGGAAATAAGTGTTATGCAGGGTAAAGTACAACGTGCATGAGAGCCATCTCTTGAACCTGCGGGGAAAACTGCTACATGACGGGAGCCACCTCTTGAACCTGTAGGAGCCACCTCTAGATTCTCGGCGCTGGTGGATCGAGGGGTCAGACCGCGACAAGGACTTCGCGTTTTGAATGAGGGGTGATTGGGATACCACTTTTCCCACATAGTAAAAATTAAAGATTTAAAATGAGTTTATAGTGGGCTACAATGTATTTGAATAGCAATTTGGGTTAATCATTTTCATAAAACGAGGACAAATACAAAGTAATTGCTATAAGGGCCTATTGTGCAGTAACGTAAGCACGGACCCGGGCTCGAGGCGTGACAAACTTCCTCCAAGGTATTGGTACACCACATTTTTTGCCATAGGACCCCCATTATACTTGTATTCCCTCAACTGACGGGTGTCTTCCCCATACAATAATGATGATCCTCCATCTTGAAACATTTATACTTTCTGTCTTTGGCTTCAAAATCATATTATGGGGTATCCAATACTTCTTTATGACTTGCTAGAAACGATTCTTGTTCCTTGGCTTCATACATGTTTATCTCTCGGAAAAGTGGTCTATAAGCCCTTTTTCCTTGTTTTTCAGGTATCCGAGAGGTGAGATCGGAAAGAGAGTCAGCCCTCGCCCCAGGGGAAGGGTCGCTCCCATACACACAAAGTATTCTATACCAAATAGATACCCCTTTAATCCATCTTATAGCTCTTTAGTAAACCATTAGAAGGCCTACAAAGCCCCTTTAAGATCCATTAAAAATTAGTGGTTCATTTATACCATTAAGGTATAGTTAGAGTATAGATGTTCTACTCTTTCCTTTGTCAGGAATAGGCATACATGTTTATCTCGCTTCCTTGGTAGCAAGGTCCTTCCCTTGTGATTGAGAAATTCCTTCATACTTTTCAGTAAGCTTTGGAGGCATTGAGTCTCATTGAGCGTGTCAAAATTTGTTTGTACATAAATTGCGGGACGTGCCAGGCACGTGATCGTACCAAATATGAAATGATATGACTTCTGTTATCAAATGTTATGTATCCCGATTTGATTGTAAGTAAGAATCTGGTTGAGGAATATAATGGAAATTGCATAAATAATCCATGAACAACATAAACATAAACAACATAAAATTTAATTATGTTTTTATGAACTTGAGCTACATTTTTACAAGAAAGTTGAATTAATGTGTCAAAAATTAAAGAAACTAGACTACTAAAAACTTAAAATAAGCCAACAAATAATTGAGAGAATTGCATAAGCTTTTTAATGTTGTTCGTTGATTTTTTTTGCGACCAATTTTTCCGATGTCTTTTATTCACTTTTGTTTCATTCTTCCCAGCGGTTTGGCCATCTTCCATGATCGTTCATCATGGATCGGGAGTCAAATTCCTCACTCGTACCATATCTCGGACCAACTGCAGCTCTCGTGGACTAAACAGCATTAGGACTTTATATATAATGGGCTTTTTGTTGATTAGCTTTTGCAGATTTTATGTACATCACATATATTTATTTTGTCTGGTGTTTACTATCTATATTTTCAACTTATTATCCCTATATGATAAATCATTTATTATCTCATCTTATTAGCCGAATCATAACACTTCAGAATTATAGTATGTTTATGAAATAATTAAAAAATAATTGTTGGGCCACAATGAAAAAACTTGTCCAATTAGTTATAGGTCACGTATGGCCACCCTACAACGAGGCCCAATCATACAAAAATCTTACTGGCCCATTATATTATCAGTCGAAATTTATCCACCACTCTTGGATTTCTGAATGTACATGAAAGAATGTACATTTTCCGCGGGGCACCAATACCTCGGTCTTTACCGGCGGCTGCGGCGGCGATTGGGTACAGACACTTCGTCCTAAAAACACCAGCCCCCAATTATGGGCTGTTCTGGCGGATTAAGGGGAATAGGAGTCGGAGCATTAGACTAATGGCTTCGATCTCAACCGTGCCGGAAGTGCCCAAACCTTGGCTTCTGGTCGGACTCGGAAACCCTGGAAAGCGTTACGTAGGCACCCGTCACAATGTTGGTATTGAGCGCAATGTTATTTGGTGCCTCGTGAATTTTGAGTTAATGAATAGATAGATTAATGGATTCAGGTTTTTGTTGTCTTTTCCAGGTGGGCTTTGAGTTGGTTGATTTTATTGCTGAAGCGGAAGGGATTGCTTTGGGCGGTGTTTCATTCAAATCCTCTTTTGGAAAAGGTTATCTTTTCTCTTGTTTTTTGGAAGTTTTTGGTAACTTGACCTGTTTCTTTATCCAACGATGCATTGCTTTATCTTTCTCTCAGTTGTTTATGTAGCGTAGGTATGTACATGTCAACGATGGTTTGCATGAAGAGTGATCAGGATGATCATGCTTGGACCAATTGAATTTCGCATCTCAAATTACAGATGTTACATGCTTTATACTGAAACTGTATTTCACTTATGTTCCTACTTCGTAGTTCATTCATTCTACCATTTATGTCGCTTGCTTCGACCACAACATATGAAAGCTTCGACCACAACATATGAAAATGAAAATGGAAGGAAATGTAGAGCGTGTTCCTTTACATCAATCTACGGAACTACTTATATATTATCCTTCAACCGTGGAAAATGATGACTGATTGTCTTGTAGCTGTATGTAAATGTCATTGATGGGGGAAGCTAGAATTTGTTGAAAGAGTTCTTTAGTACTGTTAATGAGTTGTGCAGTATCTGTAAATGGGTGCTTTTGGCCTCATAGTGTGTTATGGTTCAATGTGATTATCTGGCATATTTTGAAATATCCAACTATCCAAGCTGCGGAGAAAATTCAAAGTTAACACGATGGGGGAAGATAAAGTTTTTTTTGCAGTTATTATCTTTAATCTGTCTCTTTTTACTTTTGTTTGTGTTTTTATAATTTGTGTGTGGTTAGGTTTCATCGGAGATTTTCCAGTAATGCTTGCAAAACCACAGACTTTTATGAATGCCAGCGGTGAGTCTGTAAGTTCTCCCATCTCAACTCAATACTCATTCTCAAATCTTCCTGCATTAAGTATTGAATACTTGTGTTATTTATTGTTGTTCACAGGTTGGCGCTATTGTTTCATACTATAAGATACCATTGAAGCAAGTTCTCGTGGTAAATATCCAAATTCCAAAGCCATATTTCTTGCACTGTGTTACAGATTTCTCCATTTTCAGATTCTGGATGACATGGATCTACCTTTTGGAAAGCTGAGACTATTGCCCAAAGGTGGTCATGCTGGACATAACGGGTATTTACTGTTTTCCTGAAATGGTTGCTTTTGTTTTTCACGTCACTCCAGACCGTGCTTAAAGAATTGATTCATGTATGAGACATGTTTCTTGTTGCACTTCCAAATTTATGGAAATTTTAGGCATTACGAAAGTGACTGTTTTTTCTCCTCAGATACTGACCTGCTGGTGTGTGCATACTGTTCATTTTTCAATTGCAGATTGTGCTGTATGTTTAGAGAATGCATAACTTTGTAAATCCGAGCTTGAGCTTGAGCTTGAGCCTTATTTTTTTTGGAGGAGCAGCCTTATTTATGCTTATATTCCCCATAATGTTTCTATTCATGCATGTAATTTAACTCTGTGTGAAAAATATACTTTTCTTTTGAGCTTGCTTAGTCTATGTAAGATGCTAGCTAAAAATGAGACCCTCTGAATTAAACCCTTGCTCCATTCATCATTACTTTTTTCTTGCCTGTCTTGAATTAGTCCGCTGTTCCTTTTTTTTGTTAGAAACGCATGCTGATATTCTCTGAATCAATTGCTCTTGCAGGATGAGAAGCATAATGAGTCACTTTAAAGGTAGTCAGGATTTTCCTCGTCTTCGAATAGGTATTTCCTATGATTATATTACATTTTAACTATTTGTGCTGTATGTTGTGGCATAACTTTTGAATCACCATAATCGAGTTCTTTCAGGGATTGGGAGGCCTCCGGGGAAAATGGACCCTGTAAATTTTGTCCTCCGCCCTTTCAACAAAGAGGAAGCTGAAGAGGTACTTGGTCTCGGCTCGCATATTTTCTAATAAGCATCACTTGATTGAGCAAAGAAGGGATTGTATTTGCTTATAATAATTATATTTTTTCTTTTCCAAGTTGGAGTTCACTTTCCATAATGGCCTCAAAGCAGTTAGAATTCTTGTGCAAGAGAACTTCAATAAAGCTGCGACCTTTGTGAACAGCAGTGCCAAATCGTTGGAAAAATTATAGGAATTTAAAGGGATATTTAGGCCTCTAATTCTTGTAATACCGGTGATATCATGATACATGGAAGCCTCACGTTCGAGGATCCTGAGTAAACATTGTTACATTGTAACTTCGAATTATTTGCCAGTTATACATCAAACTATACAGAACCAAATATTGTCCAAGTTTGTTTGTTTCTATGATTTAAGTTATACCTGTCTTCGGATTGAGGATGTTATCCAACGAACTCAGTCATGAGCCTTGCCTGAATGTTATTCACGAAAGACCAGAGTAGGTTCTTGAATATCATGTCTAATGTCAAATTTACAAAATAAATGGCAATGTGATGAGATCAGAAGTTTAATTCCACAGATACTTTCCTAGCTCCCAATTCAAATAATATTTGGTATGATAGATGATAATTGTTTTGCTTTGAGACCAACGCCAGAGGAGGGAACCCGCAAGATATGCTCGAGCCTCTCAAATTTTCCGTATGTATAAATACTTTTTATACAGTATAAATGTATATAATACATCCGCAAAATTGCAAAAGAGACAACTATATGATCTGCCAAGAAAAATGGCAAAATATTGTACAACAAACCCCGAGGTGTTGGCTCGATTTAAGTGATGGGAAATTTGAACTGTGAAGAAACTATGAAGCACCAGTAGTAATAGATCTCAAGTAAACTGTATGTACTACAGAACGAGACAAATTGTTTATTAATATATATTTAGACTGTATCTTCACAGTAATCTCAACATAGAAAACATTTAAGCTCCCATTTTGTATGTACATATACTCTAGTGTCGCAATAACATATCGGTTACGACTACCTAACAACCACCACTGGCAGGCTCAATTGTGCTCAAAAGGCCATTCCCTCTAAGCTGTGTGCAGTGCTCTTCTGCATCTGATTGACCACAGACTATGACCATAGAAAGGCCATTGTAATGCGCTTCTTGCATAATATTCACGGCATTATCAAGGGTCATCCCCGGTATAACCTTCATTAATACTTGCACAACATACTCCCTTTTATTGTAATTGTCATTATGCAGCATCACACGAAAAGGCGGTGATATTTTCCTAGATTTCCTAGATGAACAAAACAGAAAACTTGTATAATTTGTTAGTGGCAATAACAGTTGAATCACAATTCCACTACTTTAAATGTTAATATGACTGATAACCATCAAATGCTGAATACATGAGATCAAGCAAGCAAAGTTGATGTGTGTGGGATTCATTGAGTTGAAAATATCAATAAATGAATTAATTAATATATATGCAGAGGTCTTTGCGGATAAAGGGCAACATCTCATCTGCTAGCCAAGTATTTCATTCTTGGGACAGATCTAGACCAGTTTCAGTTGCGTGGAAAGTAGAAAATATAAATTGGAAAAAATTTCCAAACTCTCCTCAGGCTGATCAATAAAATATCATAAGCTTCAATAAAAAAATTAGTTAAGATTTACCCTCAGAATGGCAGTAAAAATAAAAGAGAATAAGGGACAGCTACATTTAAATCAGAGTGTCCATACCTCAAGTCAAACTCAGATTCACGACCAGGAGTTGTTTTTTCTATGACGGGTTTGTCTAAAACTCCACCACCTTTTCCCAGACCAGCAATTGGAATTGCCATGTATGTGCGTCGGCTGATGCATTGTTTATGAAGTGGATATTTATCCCCTACACAAATAAATATATGACGTTGCAACTCTCATTTCAGAGAACCAAGCGAAATGTATTTAGCTGTAGAAAACTCGGAAATTGAAATTGAACCAAACCTGATGCACTCACAAAGAAAAAAGTGGCTATTATTTTAATGGAGGTGCTAAATATCATTAGCCATATGCCGATCATTAGAACTTATTACTAAAGAATTGTCCAATTCTGGCCAGATATTTGATCCAAACTCAAGCATAAATTTATCAAGAGCTTGCGATGTTTGTTCGCTCACAAATAGGCACACCAATCCTAGATAAAATAGAGGTACAACATGATGATATTCAGCAGAAAACCATAGTCACTCACAGAACAGGTGATTCCTCTCAAAGTGTATTGGGGATTCCCAACAACCCAGCCAATCCCCAGATATAGAGAAGAATGGAAAAAGGCACTTCGTTTTTCCCAAATATGTAAGAAATAACAATTTACTCAACATAAGAACCTTACTCTAGTCCTCTACAACCTTTCAAAGAATAACTAGAATCAACTATACAACACTTTTCTTGGTCCATTTTCAGATACGAGATCACACAAATGCCATCCACCTTTCTAAAGGTATTTTCTTCTTCACTTCATTTCTTTAAGAAAAAAGAAGAAAAACTTCACATTAGTATTCTACTGAGGATACGAATTCCGAGTAAAGCAACATACAGCAGATTACAACTACAGACGGACTGAAATTAAATCGGTTGAAAAAAAAAATCAGACACAAGAAAATTAACATCGGCAAACTCGATACGTATTCAAACAAACAAAAAAAACAGACGATTCTACGAAAATAACAGTAAAATTAGTCCAAAAAAATACCAGGTGCTTGATGGAATGCTTGATTTGGGGAAAGAACCACTCTTCCGCAGCAAATCGTGCTCTCCATTAGCTCTCTTTCTCCCCCACCACAAGCAAAACCGACGGAGTATTTGTACGATGTTCGATTGGCACAAATAGCTCTCCCCTATAAAATACAAATTACGAATAAATTAATTTCAGTCGCATAATATTTATAACAAAAAAATTTATTTCAAAAAAATCTGTCACTGTTGTCAATCAAAAAAATCAGAGAATTTTGAACAAAATTATCCTTCTATTTTCCTGCATTTAAAAAATCTGATTTTTATTTTATTTTTATTTTTATTTTTATTTTTATTCTCCCAATCTAGCATAAATCATGAATATATATATATATACACACACACATATTTGTTAGCATTAAGAATTAAATTTAATTTTTAATAGCTAAGCTTTGCTTAAATAGATCATGGATTTTAAAAAAATACATAAATAAATAAATCATGGGGAGATTATAAATATTTTTTAAAAAAAATTATGATATTTTTCAATTTTTTAACTAGATTTGTGCATATTAATTGATGACAGAAACTTGTGTGAAACGGTCTTACGGATCGTACTTTGTGAGACAGATCTCTTTTTGGGTCATCCATGAAAAAATATTTTTTTTATGTTAAGAGTATTACTTTTTATTGTGAATATCGGTAGGATTGACCCATCTCACAAATAAATATTTGTGAGACCGTCTCACAAAAACATACTCTTAATTGATAACAAAATAGGTAAATAATTTTAGATTGAACCAAAAAAGTAAAAAAATTAGTCAGCTTTTTGCAATTATACTCAAGTTGAAATTTGTGTCCAACGCTTTTATTGTTTGAAAATTTATTTTGACACCAAAAAATTGTGGATTTACCATTTTGTATAAACGGTAATTTTTTTGTATCTATATTAGCTTAAGATATCTTTATTTGTGAGATAGATCAATCGTCTTTATACTCACATTAAGAAGTAATATTTTGATATAAAAAATAATATTTTTTCATTAATAACTTAAACATAAATTATGTCTAACAAAATTGACCCGTGAAATCGTCTTATAATTTTATTTTTTTTTAGTGTTAAATACCTTCACTAACTACTTTGGTTTGTAACCCTGTGAATTAATTGAAATCACAAAAATAATAATAATAATAATAATAACTGTTGAAAAACTTCTTCATCTCACAAAACTGAAATTTCATAAACGAAGGTAAGATGATTCCCATTTTGTTTTTTCTCTTCATGGGCTTTAGGCTGAAATTTGCAATTCTTATTTTCGGTTTTTCTTGGAAATAATATATATTCAAGTAATAACTACTGTATTTATTTCCTAATTTTAAAATATTATACCTTAAAATTGATTTATTTTCAAATTTTAGAAAAATAAAATAATACAACCAGACATTCAAAATATAAAAATGTGTTGTACACATTCATTGCATGTGTCAGACTAATATATACTAGTAAAAGATGCACACGCATTACATGTGTTATTATTATTTTAAATATGATCAAATACTAAACAATTAATACGAAACTATTTTCAATTTAGAAGAGTTATTCGATTTAAAAGAGAACTTTTGTTTAGATTTTTTTTATGTAAAAATATTGAGTGATTTGAGTATGTTTTTAGTAGGATAAAAATAATAATTATGAAATAAATATTTTGGTGTCCTCTAATCTCTCATACCTAATAATATAGTATATAATAATATAGATATACTGTGTATATATATATATAGGTAACGATCATGGGCTATCCCGATCTTGGGCTCCATCGCGGGCCTTGTCCCATCTTTGAACTATGTACTTATGGCATGAGGTCATGAGTTCGAGACTTTGGGAGGTATCACTTCACCAACCTGGTGTGGAGAGTCCTACGAGTAATGACGCATGGGAAAGCCCGTGAGAAAAAAGACTCCAGTGGAAACCCAAGATGGGATAAAGCGCCCGAAGGAGCCCAAGATCGGGATATCTCATGGTCGTTAGATTTATTTGGGTATTCCAAGATTTGGGCCAAGCCTTACCTAAACCTGACTGCTGGATCTGTACAATCACATAAGGCCCATTTAATAGATGTCTTGGAATAGTCCAATTCACCGCTCCAGAATGAATTATATTATATAATCAAACCTTTGCCCCCGCCTGTTCTCGAAGTGGCAAAAATAGGTGCCCTAGTTATCAATCCCCCGACCATCGTTCAACTGCCTCGACTGCGGCGGCGAATTTTTTCTTCATTGTGAACATATTCGATTACTTCCAGTATGTTGATTTTATCTCCGGTTGATTTTTTTATGTGCTGATTGATATATTTGTGTGATGACTTTTTTCCGTGTTCGTTATTGAAATTTAAGCTTGATTGAAAGTATGAAACCGGAATTTTTTTTGGTGAATTTTTTTGTTGGAATTTAGTTTAATTCTCTATTTTAATGATGTTTTTTCCTTCTTGGTGATATTGGTTACTGTAGATTTTATCAGAATTTCACAGTTCGAAGAAAATTGTTGGACATTGATGCGCGATGGTGGGGGTTTCCAGGAAAAGAATGCTGTTGGTTACGTATTCCTGCGAAATTTTAGATGGGCAACCAATCCATGTGTGTTCTAATAGTCTTCCCGCCAAGGCTTCGAGTCTAGAACCTGCGGGGCATGCGTTTCATGCTGCTGCCCTTAGGTTGGTAGGGCACATTGAGGAAGTGCAAACAGAGAAGGATGACAAGGAAGTTTCAGAAGGCAAAGAGAATGTTTATGTGCAATCAGATGGTTACAGTAGTAAAGGTAGGAAGAAGTCTGGAAGTGAATCTAAGCAGCAGGATCATTATGCTCTGCTGGGTTTGAGCCATATGAGGTATCTTGCCACGGAGGAACTGATAAGAAAGAGTTATCGTGAGGCTGCTCTGAAACATCATCCTGACAAGCAGGCTGCCCTTTTGCTTGCTGAGGAAACAGAGGCTGCTAAGCAAGCAAAAAAAGATGAGATAGAAAGCCATTTCAAGGCCATTCAAGAAGCGTACGAGGTGTTGATTGACCCTGTTAGGAGAAGAATCTATGATTCCACAGATGAGTTTGATGATGAAATCCCTTGTGATTGTGCATCCCATGAATTCTTTAAGGTTTTTGGACCTGCTTTCTTGAGGAATGGTCGGTGGTCGGTAAACCAGCCTGTCCCAAATTTGGGGGATGATAAAACTCCATTCAAAGAAGTGGATAGCTTTTATGACTTCTGGTATAGCTTCAAGAGCTGGAGGGAATTTCCTCATGCTGATGAATTTGAGCTCGATCAGGCTGAGTCCCGTGAACACAGGAGGTGGATGGAAAGGCAAAATGCAAAGCTATCGGAGGGAGCTAGGAAAGAAGAATATGTTCGTATACGTACTCTTGTTGATAACGCGTATAAAAGGGACCCTAGACTTGTGAGACGGAAAGAGGAACAAAAAGCTGAGAAGCTGAGGAAGAAGGAGGCAAAGCTTTTGGCCAAGAGATTGCAGGAAGAAGAAGAAGCAATGATTGTTGAGGAGGAGAGGAGGAGGAAAGAGGAGGAGGAGAGAAAGGCTGCTGAAGCTGCATCAAATCATAAAAAAATGAAGGACAGGGAAAAAAAGCTACTCCGGAAAGAACGTACCCGCCTTCGATCGCTTGCAGCACCTATTTTGTCCCAGCATTTACTCGATCTTACTGGTAGCAATGTGGAGGATCTCTGTGCATCACTTGATAAAGAACAGCTAAGGAATTTATGTGACATGTTGGAAGGAAAGGAAGGGCTAGAGAGTGCTAAACTTCTGCTTAAGGCACTTAAGGTTGATCATAAAGATGGGGATGAGAAACAAGACGATAAAAAATTGCAGCAGAATGGTTATGTGGGGATAAATGGACAAGTTGCACAAAGCAGTAACGAGAAAAGGGAAAAACCTTGGAGTAAGGAAGAGATCGAGCTTCTGAGAAAAGGAGTGCAGAAATATCCTAAAGGTACTTCTCGAAGGTGGGAAGTGATTTCAGAATATATTGGTACTAAAAGGTCCGTAGAAGAGATTCTCAAGGCTACGAAAACAGTTCTTCTTCAGAAACCTGACTCTGCTAATGCTTTTGACTCCTTCCTGGAGAAAAGAAAGTCGGTCCAAACAATTGCATCACCTCTTACAACTAGAGAAGATTTGCCAGTATTATCGAATGGAAACGTGTCTGAGGGGAATGCTTCTAGCGTAGACAATTTACTAGAATCATCAATTCAAGCAGGAAGTACAGCTGCCAATGGGGTTACTCGAAGTTTAGATCAAGATTCGTGGACTGCTGCCCAGGAAAAAGCTCTAGTCCAAGCTTTGAAAACCTTCCCCAAGGAAACTACCCAGAGATGGGAACGAGTTTCAGCTGCAGTTCCTGGGAAAAACGTGAGCCAATGTAAGAAAAAGTTTACCTTGATGAAGGAAAGCTTCAGGAACAACACTCCGGCAAATAAACAGGCTACACATTCAGATGATTCACCTAATCCTTCCAACCACGTCGGAAGTAGTGAAGTTTCAGATGATAGTAATGTTGCTAATGGCATTTCTCCGGGTTCTGATGAGGATACATGGTCTGAGGTCCAGCAGAAAGCATTGATCCAAGCTCTAAAATCCATTCCAAAGGACACCAACCAACGATGGGAACGTGTCGCTGCTGCAGTTCCTGGGAAAAGTGTTGATCTCTGCAAGAAAAAGTTTGCGTCTTTGAAAGAAAACTTCAGGAACAAGAAGACTGCAGTTTTAGACTCTTGATTTTATTTCATGCTAGGTTTTGATGACACATCTGAGTGGAATTTTTTGGGGTTAACTTATATCAAGATTATTTGATGAGAAATAGAAGCAATATTTGTTATCCAAGTCCAAATCGTACTGTAATAGTATCAAACCTGAATCAACCCTTTTTGAAGACAACACACTTCGTTATTTTTCATTGCATCATACGCTCCAAATTCTTTAGATATTCTGGTGTTTTATGTTTCTAAATTTTATGTATGTGTATTTACTTGCTTGCGTGAGTGTGTCCCCATAATCTTTACTTAACGGGAAAAAAAAAAAAACCAAGGTAACAATAAAAACTTAATTACTCCAATATATTATACTTTAATATAATTTCTATTAACATTTGAAATATATGCACCCACAGCTTAATATGACGTGGAATTAGGTAGGTAAACGAATCGAGTCGAATATAATGAAATTTGAAGGTTCGGAATTATTTTTATTCGAACTCGATTGAAGTTCGAAAATTTTAAAAATTTGCTCGAATTCGGTTCAAATTAAAATTCAAATTCGGATCGAAAGATTTATTCGCGAACTATTGTTCGTAAATAAGTAATCAAAATGCTTGAAATTTTTTTATTTAATGTATATGTATACTATATTATATTAATAAAATATAAAGATTCGCAAACGCGAACAAAATAATTTGAGCTCGAATTTGGCTTGAAAAAAGTTCGAATATGTTCGAGTTCGGCTTAAATTAGATAATCTCAAATACGAATCAAATATTTTTTAGTTGACTCGAAAAACTCGCGAACCAACCCGATTCGTTTACACTACTGGGTGGAACAAGTGAAGTTCTTCTTGCGATAAGATGATCACACAATTTATAATTTTTCTTTTGTTTGGAGTATTTTTACTTCCTTTATGACGTGATTTAATCTTTAAATAATCAATATACGATGTTATTGTATTGAGATATGGGAAGAATTACACTGTAGAGGATTGACTAACTCAATCCTATCATTTCTTACGCTATGAAATTTATTTTTTGATTAAAATCTTTTGAGACATAGAGTTTGAATATTTTTAGTGGTATTTTCTATCATTCATTCAAGTGAAAAAAAGAAAATTTTTTAAAAAAAAAAATCCAAACAAGATATTACTTATTTTAAATAAAGAGTTATAATTAAGAATAATGTAGTAAAACTATATTATATTATGATATTAGCCATTAAAAAAAATTATGTTTAACTTGCGGAAGACAAGAGAACAGCCCGACTATTGCAGCCTGCGTGAAAGAGACCCCCGCCAACTCCTCCCCTCCTTCCCGCCAATCGTTAAACCCGAGACTCATACATACGATTTTTATCCGCAATTTTTCACTCAGCTCCGGGAGACTGCTGTTGCTGCAAGAACAAATGGACCAGGATTTGGAAGAGCAGAATAAGCTTCCCGAGCTTAAACTTGGTACAATTGCACTTTTTTTAATCTTCTTTTTTGCCGTAGTTTGTCGACATTCTTGTTTCTCCTTTAACACCGGTGCGAATTTGGGTTTAATGTATGCTAGATGCCAAACAAACTCAAGGGTTTCTTTCATTTTTCAAAAGACTACCTATGGTAAGCGATTCTTGCTTTCTTTTTTTAGCAAGTGTATTGTGAATTTTCATTGTGATAAATACTGTAATATTGGAAAAAAAATGGTTGAAGCAGCTTTTATCTTCTCCATTTTGCAGGATCCTAGAGCTATTCGGTTCTTCGATCGTCGGGTTAGTTGCCCTTCTGCCCCCGTTCTTTTTCATGGGAACTCAGCATAAATGCTTTTGACTATGTTGATTTGATAAGAAATGAAAAAGGCTTTTGTTTTATAGTTCTTCCGATAGTTTTACAGACAAAATACAATGTATTATATACAAAAACAAAGTAAACTAAAAGGGAAAGATCCTATACACAAATGGAAAAGATAAAATGCAATCAATCAGACCAATAATGTAGATTAGATTCAAGATTTAACAAACAAATATCTTCACCCGTATCTTCAGTTTAGGGAAAGATAATCATATCAATGATCTATCCAATTTCTCCAATACCCCTTCCTCAAGTTGGCATGTGAAGATTGCGAACACCCATCTCGAAAAAATAAAGCACGAAAAAGTATCGGCAACAAGAGCTTTAGTGAAGACATCAGCTGGTTCTTGCGATCGAATATGTTTGGCGTTAATGCGACCTTGTTCAGAATGCCCCTGAATGACCCTGAATGACTGAACACTTCTACTAGTCTCAATGTTCAGAATGCCCCTGAATGACCCCCCCCTCTCGGGGTGCAGCGACACTCCTCCACCTTCTCTACTCATTTTGACCCCTTAGGTAGCACGAGCCTGTTTTTGTGCAACAAGCTACCATTCCATAGAGTGCAAGGACCATCCATTTCCCTCCATTTTCCAATTTATTTATCACTGTTTGTAACGTAGGATCACCAGATACAGCCAATTTGACTTCTTCCACTTCCAACCACACTGGCATTGAAATACTATTCAGTTCAACCTTCTCCTCTCTTCTAGATAATGCATCAGCTGCTCCATTGTTTACCCCTGGTTTGTATTTAACCTCTAACTCATACCCCATTAACTTTGCTAACCAATGTTGCTGGTTGGGTGTTGTTACTAGCTGCTGGATTAAGTTTCGCAGTGATTTATGGTCCGTCATTGCTACAAACTTCCTCCCCAATAGATATGGCCTCCAATATTGAATCGCTAACACCAGGGCCATCATTTCCTTTTCATAGGTGGACTTAGCCAATGCCCTTTCAGCCAAGGCTTTACTGAAATAAGCGATTGGCCTACTCTCATGTGATAATACTGCTCCAATATCCCTTCCCGATGCATCACACTCAATTACAAAGTCTTTCTTGAAGTCTGGCAGCCTCAGAACAGGGGCTGAACTCAGCGACATTTTTAATTCTTCGAATGCTTTGGTCGCTTCTTCATTCCAGCTGAAGTTCTTCTTCTTAAGGAGCTCGGTCAGGGGCTTACAAATTTTGTCATAGTCGCGAATGAATTTGCGATAATACCCTGTAAGCCCCAAAAATGCTCTGACACACTTGATGTTGCTAGGTTTTGGCCATGATCGGGCACTGCCCACCTTCTTCTGGCCCACTGCCACCTCATTTTCCAATATGATATGCCCCAAATGCTCTATTTCTGTAATCCCAAAGCAGCACTTTTCTTGTTCAACAGCAGCGTTTCCCCCATCAAAATCTCCAACACAATCTGTAGGTGGTACAAATGTTCATCCCATTTGCTACTATAGATTAACATGTAAAAAAACAACATAAACTTTCGCAAATGAGGCCTCAACTCGTCATTTGTAGTAGCTTGAAATGTTGAGGGCACATTTTTGAGCCCAAATGGCATTAATGTGTTTGAAAGGCAGTCTTGGCCACATCCTCGGGTCACACCCACCCCGATCTTAAATCCAACTTAGAAAAGTAAACCGGCCCATGCAACTCATCCATCAACTCTTCAATAACCGGTATTGAGTATTTATCAGGGATTGTGATTTGTAATGTTGTTTAAGGCTCGGTAATCCACACAGAATCGCCAACTACCATTTTTTTTGGCCAAAATGACAGGGCTTTAGTAAGGGTTATTGCTCGGCTGAATAATCCCGGCAGCAAGCATTTCTGTCACCAATTCTTCTATTTTGTAAACCCACTTACATTAGATTGCATTTTATTTGGTGGCAAGGAAGTGTCTATGTTTGGTTGGCCTCCACTGGTAATGGCACAATCAGAGTGTTTGGTAATCCATTGGCATTATTGCTAGAGGGAAAAACATCTTCAAGAAATTGAACGTCTCTTGAAACAAAAAATCGTTTGGTTTTCGAATCATATAGCTTGTAACCTTTCTTTGCATATGGATAACCAAGGAAAACACATCGGAAGACCCTTAAATCAAACTTATTTTTGCAGCACTAGTATTAGTTGCGAAGCACAAACAACCAAACACTCTTAAATGAGAATAAGAGGGAATGGATCCTAAAAGTAACTCATATGGTGTTTTTCCTGAAAGAATAGGGGTAGGACTTGTTTCTTTTGGAGCACTAGTATTAGTTGCAAAGCACAATCAACCAAACATTCTTAAATGAGAATAAGAGGGAATGGATCCAAAAAGTAACTCATATGGTGTTTTTCCTGAAAGAACAAGGGTAGGATTTGTTTCTTTTGGAGCCAGACTTAGTTCCCTGGAGAAGAACTAGGACCTTTTGGTATTTGATAATTCATTGCATCTTTTGGTCAATTTGGCTAGAACGGAACAAAAGAATTTTCACAGACGCATCAGAGTCTAGGGATGAGATTTGGGAGAAGATAAAATTCAAAGTTTTCATTTGGATGACAAAGTTGCCAGAGTTTAATCACCTTTTTATATCAGGTCTAGTTAAGGATTGAAAATTTATTTACAGTTAACGATAGTGTAGCAGTAGTTGTGGGGTGTTTAGTGGACTTCTCATCCGTCTTTTTGTAACTTTTTCTACTATTATAATAAAATTATCATTTCAAATATAAAAAAAAAGAATTGGAAGGTTGGCTTGAAAACGCAAGGCTCCAGCAACATTAAGCAAATGACCATGTTTTCTCTCCACAACCCGATTTTGTTCCCAGTTTCCATTGATGAGATGTCGTTAGTTCATGGATGATTCCTCTATGTTGATAAAATTCTTTCATGTCAAATTCGTAAACATTATCTGAAAGAATTATTTTGATCTCTTGCCAAATTGAGTTTCAAAGTAAGAATGAAAAGATACTAAAATGAGGTGTGTTTCAGTTTTATTTTTTATGAGAAAAGTGCAGGTACTCCTCGTATGATCATCCACAATCGTAAAAAAGTAATATGAGCCCCACTAAAAGATGGTGCATGGTATTTGCCCCAAATTTCATAGTGAATCAAATCAAAAGGAACAATAGATGTTTTATTACTCAAAGTAAAAAAAAAATAAAAAGACGAGTTTGTTTAGCAAGAGGACAAACTTCACATTGTCGCATTTCAACAGAAGAACTCAGACCAGGGATCTATTTGAAAATTAATAATAATTTGACTAAACTAAAGCTGGGGTGCCTTAAACGTTGATGCCCTAAGGTAGGATCTGAAGAAGCTGTGACTTGGGAACAACCAGGTGTATCCAAAAAGGACTTCAAGAAGAACATGCCATTATGTAATCTACCCGCTCCAGTTGTCTTCTTCGAGCCAACAATCCTTGATCAGTGCTCTGTTAAGAATGCCCCCTTCATCTGGATGTTGTCTATTAATCTTCTCCTTCTTCAAAATATTAAGTTGAAAAGAACGAGACTGAAACTTTTGAATCTGATTCATGTGTGACGGTTCCAAAGCTTCCTTATTCCCTTCCAATAATTTAG
This sequence comes from Primulina tabacum, assembly GCF_025594145.1. NCBI lineage: Eukaryota > Viridiplantae > Streptophyta > Magnoliopsida > Lamiales > Gesneriaceae > Primulina > Primulina tabacum. Next base: position 4,694,184 of record NC_134565.1, on the reverse strand, counting down.
AGAGGTGAGCTGCGAATCGTTTCCAGCCCCATAGATCTTTGCCACTCGGAATAATGATACGCTACCTTGTTCCATGTTGCTGAATATTTATTAACTCCAAAAAACTTCCATTGTTATTTCTAAACTTTTGGAAAGTTAGCACAAAGTTGCTGCCCCTATATCGTCCAAAAACCGAACCTGAATTACAATTGCTAATGCAATCCCATAACTTCGAACAAACCCACAATGCACCCTTGAGATCTATCTCCAAAAAGTAGCTCACGTTTCTGGTTCTTTCATTGAACCTAATTGAAGCCCCCCTACAACCCACTCTAATCTGAAAAACTGTGTTCTATCATAAATTCATCTTCCATCTGAATGTATAACGGATCTCTGAAATCAATCCAAGGTTGATTAATCACCTTACCCATCTGCCTCATGAGTAAGAATCTCGATAATCACAGACTTGACACTGGAACCTCAAGAAACTGTTGTCTGAAGGTGATGAGATGATGGTTTGTGATATCATTATTCTGGATTTGGTAGGCTGAGGCAACGTTTGCTGGCTGCTGTTGGGAAATGAAGGGTTATGACAACGTTTGCTGGCTGAAGTCGGAAATTGATGGGCTGTGACAACGTTATTCTAGTCATGATGAATAAATATCGACGATCGGGTAAGTTGGATTATGGCCGGCGATGGTCGGGAAGAATCAGCAGTTGTCGGAGGTTAAAGAATCTGGCCGACTAGAATCGGGAAGTGATGAGTGATAAAAAGAGACTTTTCATCTTTCTAGATGCAAATAAATCCACGGTCGGCGATGGTGAGCTAGGGTCGGCGGTGGTCGGGGGGAGTTAAGTTGACATTGAAACTTGACACACATTTTTCAATATAATATTTGGAGTTAAATGAACAATGCCAACGTGAGTTATTGATGCCTTTGAAAATTGCATTATTTGGTAACTGAACACTTCTACAGTAATTTGTAGTGATCAAAAAATAACGAAGGAGAAGACACAATGTGATCAGTAGCACCGGAAACAATAATCCAAGTTATGGTGTTGGGGGATGATATAATTTTTAAAGCAATACCTGACAGATTGCTTTGTCGTAGGAGAACTTCCCTGGGAACCAATTGGAGCCAAAATTTGTTGCTATTTTTCTGGTGTAAACGGGAAAACCTGAGAAGTGGATGGAGCAGCAGAAGCTTGGCTGATAGACATTTGGTATGGAGTGTTGTTGATTTGATCCCTTGTACGGTTGATTTGGTCCTTGTAGTGCTTATGACCTGGGGGTACCTATGTAGCTTGTAACATTTTTCTTTGATATGGCCTGCCCATCCTCGAAATTCACAGCTTGGCTTTGAGTTGTTCGAGTTATTTTTCTTTTCAGATTTTCCTGAGTGGTAGTCTATTTTCACAACAAATGCAACATTGTCTTGTAATGATGGTGGTGCCATGGAGATACCTCGTTGCCTTTCTTCTTGAAGCAGCAAGGAAAAACTTTTCTGATTGTTGAAATTGGTTCCATCAATAATATTTGGCCACGTACACCCGTGTATGTTTCATTTAGACCGATTAGAAACTGCATGGTATGATCTTTATCTTTATAGACTTCTAGAGTCTTGTTTGATTTACAGGTGCATATTGGTATAGGGGAATAAAGATTCAAGTCATCCTACAAGCCTTTAACTTGATATAATAAATAGTCATAGAATCCTGACCTTGCTATGTTGAAACAATCTTTTTTGTACCTCAAAGATACGAGGACCGTTGTTTTTGGCACTAAGAGGGATGTCATCAATATTATTCCAGGATAGTCCGAGGGATGCAAAGTAAAAGCAATGTTCTTGTCCATACCTTTCTTTTCAGATTGTGTTTTATCATATATAATGACAAACACCTAAAAGGAGAAGGAAAAATGGAGCAAAGAAGGCTTATTTGGTCTCAAGAACGTTACCTCTCTGGTACCATGATAAGAAATGAAAAAGGCTTGGCTTTTGTATTTCTTCTCAGAGTTTTACTGAGCAATACAATTATATACAACAACAAAGTAAAATAAATGGGAAAGATCCTATACACAAATGGAAAGATAAAATGCAATCTATCAGACTAATAATATAGATTAGATTCAAGGATTAACAAACAAATATCTTCACCCGTATCTTCAGTTTAGGGAAAGATAATCGTATCAATGATCACACCAATTTCTCCTATAGGATTGAAATATGAAGTTGGTTGTAAAGAATCTCCTTTGGCTTCTTCATCAGAAACGGGTTTCAACCATGGTCAATTTTTAGGGGAATGATGATTGCTTGCTATTAAAGATTATTGCAGCTATTAGATAAATTGCTGGTGCTGAGATAATAATTGTTTTAATTAGTCAGGCTTACTTTTAAAAGCACTGATTTAGTAATTATTATCTCACCAAATTTTACATTCTCAGTTATTAGTAAAAAATTTCAAGCAGTTTTCTTTAGCTTAACTGTCGTATCTTACAATTAACTGGCAACTTGTGGATTACAATGCTTGAGGACTAAAGTAACTAGCACTCTATTTTTCCAGGATTATTATACAACCCATGGTGAGAATGCTATTTTCATAGCAAAGACCTATTACCACACTACAACTGCTTTGCGCCAGCTAGGAAGTGGATCTGATGCCATTTCTAGTGTTAGTGTGAGTAAGAACATGTTTGAAACAATGACCCGAGACCTTCTTTTGGAGAGGACCGATCACACTCTTGAATTGTACGAGGGCACAGGAGCAAATTGGCGACTAGTGAAGAGTGGAACCCCTGGAAATTTGGGGAGTTTTGAAGACATTCTGTTTGCTAATTATGACATGCAAGATTCCCCTGTAATTGTGGCTATTGCACTGAATATTCGGGAAAATATACGTAATATTGGTTTAAGCTATATTGATCTAACTAGAAGGATACTCGGTCTGGCTGAATTTCCTGATGATAGTCACTTCACAAACGTGGAGTCAGCTATTGTTGCTCTAGGATGCAAAGAATGCCTTTTGTCTGAAGAGATTAATAAATCTAGTGAATATAAACCGTTGATGGATGCATTTTCCAGGTGCGGTGCAATGATAACTGAAAGAAAGAAAACTGATTTTAAAGTAAGAGATTTGGTACAGGATCTTTGCAGGCTTGCGAAAGGGTCTAATGACTCAGTAAGAGATCTGCTCTCTGAATTTGAAATCTCACCGGGTGCCCTTGCATGTATTGTGTCTTATGTAGATTTACTTGCAGACGAGAGTAATTATGGTAACTATACGATCCAAAGATACGATCTAGATAGTTACATGAGACTAGACTCTGCTGCTATGAGGGCGCTAAACGTCTTTGAGAGCAAAACAGATGCTAACAAAAACTTTAGCTTATTCGGCCTTCTGAATAGAACCTGTACTGCTGGAATGGGCAAGCGTTTACTTCACTTGTGGCTGAAACAACCTTTGTTAGATGTAAATGAGATAAACTCTAGGCTGGATTTGGTGCAAGCTTTTGTTGAGGATGGCGCCATTCGCCAAGATTTAATGCAGCATTTGAAAAGAATTTCAGATATAGAGAGGCTTATCTGCTGTCCTTGAGAAGAAAAGAGCAAGTTTGGTGCATGTGGTTAAGCTTTACCAGGTATTTTCTATTTCTCTTGATGTATACTTGAACAATGGTGATGCAGCCGAATACTGCATCCAATGGATTTCAAAAAAAATTGACTTCATGGTAAACAACTGAAAGAAAAGTGAAATTGCCTTTTGGAAGGTATAATTGAGGTAATACAACTGTGAATAAGGTAGATCCCTTGAAGTCTAATTGCAAAAGCTATCAGTGCGGTTATATCTTGACGAACTACCACACTCTTTACCTATCATGAAGGTGCTGTCTTATCTCATCTTATCTCGTCTCTTTGCTTAGGCTATTAGTAAAATGGAGCAACTTCTTTCTGGAATAAAAAAAGGTCCTCCTTTTGCTTGCTTTAAGACGTCTTATTGCTTTCTGGATTTTATGGAAGTAAGCACTTTCTTTCTACCATATACTGTTGTACAAAAGGGATTCCTTATGTCAGTCTGTCCAAAATGCTCAGTTGCACTAGCAAGATAAATTCTGCGATTTTTTTACCCGTAAGTTAATAATTTGATCATTAGCATAGAAACTATTAGGTTGTAATGCTTATCATTCTTTATCTCAACTATTATAACTTTTTCACCGTACATAAATTTATTTGTTTGTCACTTTTTCATGGAATACAGTCGAGCATCAGACTGCCATACATCAAAAGTGCATTAGAGCAGTACAGTGGCCAGTTTTGTTCACTGATCAGAGAAAGGTATTTAGATACTCTAGAAAAATGGACAGGAGATGCTCATTTGAATAGGTTCACAAGTCTTGTGGAAGTTGCAATTGACCTTGATCAACTAGAGAATGGAGAATACATGATTTCAGCTGACTATGATTCACGATTATCTGTTTTGAAAAGTGAGCAAGAGTCTCTGGGACAGCAGATACATGAATTGCACAGAAATGCAGCTAACGATCTTGATCTGGCCCTCGATAAAGCTCTGAAACTAGAAAAAGGCACACAATATGGACATGTCTTTAGAATTACGAAAAAGGAAGAACCAAAAGTAAGGAAGAAGCTAAATACCCATTTTATTATTCTTGAAACTCGAAAAGATGGGGTAAAGTTTACCAATACCAAGCTTAAAAAACTCAGTGACCAATACCAAAAGGTGGTTGAGGAGTATAAGAACTGCCAGAAAGAATTGGTTGCAACAGTAGTTCAAACTGTTGCTACCTTTTCTGAGGTATATGTTGCTGAATGCTTGTAATCTCTCCCAGCCATTTTACAAAAATTTCTCGCCATTATTGTCATTTGTGTTGATTTCTTTTTACAGGTTTTTGAAGGAATAGCTGGGCCTATCTCTGAATTAGATGTTTTACTTGGTTTTGCTGATTTGGCTGCTAATTGTCCGACTCCCTACACGCGACCTAGTATCAATCCACCAGTAAGAGTTAGTTAATCATCCTAACTCTTTTGTGAAGAAATTGTAACAGGATTTTTCCAATTTCTTTCTTGTCAGGATATGGGAGACATTATTTTAGAAGGAAGTCGGCATCCTTGTGTTGAAGCACAAGACTGGGTGAACTTTATCCCAAATGATTGCAAGCTAGTAAGTTCTTGTGCTCTGCAGACAACCTATCTTTAGCAGCCTCTGCTCAGATTTTTCATGTAGTACTTTGTTTTTGTTTCCAGATCAGGGAAAATAGCTGGTTCCAGATTATCACAGGGCCTAATATGGGTGGAAAATCAACTTTCATACGACAGGTTGGTAAAAAGTTCTTGTTTAATCTGTATAACAAAGAAGTACTTACTGGAGCATATGTAAGCATTATTCATGAGAACTAAGGGATTAAACTAAACTTTTAAGATCGGCATTGGGGTTAGTTCTAACTTCCTTGTATTGTTTAGAGTTAACTCTTATTGACCTTGATAAGACAAAGCATGGAGTTTGTCCACAGGTCTGGTAATGCAGGTGAAAAGTTCCTTGGAGAAGGTGATGTTAAACCATCAACTGTAGGATGCTATTTATACTGTTTACATGCAAGTGCACATCGGTGCAGATGACTAAAGATGTCTAAAAAATAATTTATGATCTTGATTTCCCTTGTTTAAGTATGATGAAAAAATGGGGCTTCTCTATCTCCTTTATAATCACAGCAGCTCAATGTGTTTTAGCAAAACCAAAAAATTCGTTCTCCTAAATTTGAACTGTACCCATTAATTATCTTTAACAATTATTTCAAGAGTGCCTGATGCATCGCATGTGATTAAAGGCTGTTTGCTTACTGAAATTAGGCTGAACTGAGGTTTATTTATACACAGGTTGGCGTGAATGTTATGATGGCACAAGTTGGTTCCTTTGTCCCATGTGAAAGCGCTAGCATTTCTATTCGTGATTGTATTTTTGCTCGAGTGGGTGCTGGTGACTGCCAGGTAATATTAATCTGATAAGAAATGAAATTGTTGAAGTTGGTTAAATCCTTGAAGATTTTGTTTGGTGTGACTGTTGTGATGTATCTTATTATCAGCTATTCATCCATGACTGTGAATAGACTTACAGTTGTCGGCATGGTTGTCAGGAGTTGGGGATCATGGGATTTAGTGGTGCCGCGGTTTTTTCAGGACGCTGCAATCACTTTCTTTTAGTGTCAAATTTGTTTCTTCAGAGATTTAGTTTAAATGGAAAAGATGAAAGTTTAGATTATGATTTTTACTTATGTTATTTTGGCTTTGGGGGATAAGTGGGAAGAAGTGCTTTGTTAGGATGACTTGATTTGATTTGACTTACATACCACTTTAATAGTTTGAATATCAATTCCGAGTTCCTCGTTGACTCACTGTTGAAAACACTTTTTGGGTTTTAGATATCAATTTATCATTCTTCAATCATTATAACATTCTAGACAACATCATACCTTCTATATTTTCATCTCTATGATTAAATTGTGTTTACATCGCTATCAACTTATTGACTTCTGATCATATATTATCTGGTTGTGTGTCAACTGATCTCCATGCACATATGCACGCACACAGAATAGAGAAAATATTTTGACAAGTACAAGGCAATTGCATCTTTACAAGAAGGAACCCAAATGACTTTCACTTGCTTAGCTTAAATTATGAAATCTCCCAGTATGTGCAAATGCATGTTTTGTGTGACAGAAGGATGTATATATTTATATTTCATTTGTTTAACATATCTTCATTCCGCCTCTTTGTCTCCCTTGTATAGATGCGTGGAGTTTCGACTTTCATGCAAGAAATGCTAGAGACTGCATCAATCTTGAAAGGAGCTACAGACAAGTCTTTAATAATAATTGATGAGTTAGGTCGTGGCACATCAACATATGATGGATTTGGTTAAGTCTTTCACTCATCTGCATCTTTGTTTGTTAATTTTTTACACATCTTTTTTTTTTTAATTTCTGTATATTGTACTAGTATTTGGTAATATGATCGACGTGTTTAAGTTTTATGGCACTTTTCCCAATAAATATCCTGTTGGGATTGTTTTATTTGCTGGCGCAGAAATGAGAATATTACAATAATTAGAACAAGTAATTACAATTTTGCATGACTTGACATTCTATTGTAATTTATTGTAATTTGAGAATGACCATGATGTGCGAAATGAAGGATATGTTTTCGAGTTAAGTTACTATGAATGCTTTGTAGTTTGGTGACTGAACTTGTTTTCCGTGTTCTGGTGCTCATATAAGATTTGAATTCGCAGAGAATTTCACTTAAAACACATTGTTTGTAACTTTCATTTTTGTGGTTTCTAGAAACACATTATTTGCAACATAAACTGATTAGTGTTTGATATGAATCATGTTTGTCCATTGATGTTCTCTTTTTTCCCTCATTGCAATGAATTATATCTTTTGTTTCATCTTGGCCCCTTTTTATGGCTCCATCTTGGAGGATATTCCTATCTAGCTTTTTCCTATTCAACTTTGTATTGCTAATGAACCTAACTTTGAAATATTGTGCTGTGGCAATATCAGGTTTGGCTTGGGCTATTTGTGAGCACATAATTGAAGTTATAAACGCACCTACCCTGTTTGCAACTCACTTTCATGAGTTGACTTCATTAGCTCATGATAATTCAGATGATAAGCTATCTTCAAGAAAGCATATAGGAGTAGCTAATTACCACGTGAGTGCACACATTGACCAATCAAGTCGCAAGCTTACCATGCTTTACAAGGTGTTTGTCTCCCTCTCACACTCTACACCTCTGCCATTTTGTATTGATGTTCAAGCTGCATTTGTTGACCATCTAAGTGATTAAGCTGTGTTTGTTGACGATCTAAATGTGGAAAGCAATGATCGGTTTGATGCTGGATGATGAGTGTGATGTTCATGCCACTTGATGTGTTGATGTGCAGTCTAGTTGCTTTTATGATGCATTCATAATTAGCAGAAACCAGAATATCGAAACTACATCAAAATTTATACAAGGCAACCATGCCTGTAGGGCATCACAATATTTGTGTGTCTGCTACAAACATGAAACAAATTATCAGTTCATGAAACAGCGTAAATGCATTTAACAATATTCCTTGTGCTCTATTGTTCCAAGGTTGAACCAGGCGCCTGTGATCAAAGCTTTGGAATACATGTAGCAGAATTTGCCAACTTTCCAGAATGTGTTGTTGCTCTTGCCCGTGCAAAGGCTTCCGAGTTAGGAAGATTTTTCGCCCGTGGAAGTTTTGCACCATGATGCAAAAGAGGTAAATCTTTAGCCATCATAAATGCAAATAGCAACAGCAAGAATTTGATTTATAAGTTTCTGGTTCCACTAGACCACTACTGTCCTGGTTCATAAAAATTCCACCGGATGATGGAAGATGATGAACCATTATTAGTGAAGAATGAAAAAGTTTGGGATAGAAGAGATGATACAGTACAAGAGCAAGTAACTCTTTGTCCCTCCATATATAACAATTGCCGGTACTTTGAATGACCACACTTTTTCAATGTTCTGTTATTTCTGGGTTCTGTGGGATCATGTATATTTCGACATATAACCAACATAACTATTTCTCCTAATTGCAAATGTCAGCTGAGAAAATTGATGATGCAGTAGTATAGTGGTTGGTTCATCTAATTTTGTCCTGATTTTCAGATTTTACCGAAACGGAAGCGAAAATGGGATGCTGATGATGTGAGTAGGGGTGCTGAACGAGCTCGCCAGTTCTTAAAGGACTTCTCTGAGCTGCCTCTGGACAAAATGGACTTGAAGCAAGTGTTGGAACAAGTTAACAACTTGAGAGATGGATTGGAGAAGGATTCAGTTAACAATTGCTGGCTCCAACAGTTATTCTAGAAAATACCCAACGCAAACATCTCTTTTTTTCCCTTTGGTTTTGTTGAAGTTGGTCAGCTTGGATACTACCACTCGAACCTGAAGCCATGCTGATACTGCGTTTGCTTGTGTTCCTTCTGTTGCTTATTAGTATATATGTAAGTAATGCATGGTTATGTCTTCTGATGCATTCGTCTAAACTTGCTATTACATTTATGATAGAGGTGCAAACTAACTAAACCGAGCTAATTATGTCATAATATGAGCTCAAGCTCAAGCTTCGATTTTTCTGTTTGAAGCTTAAAAGACGACATATTTTGAGTTCGAGCTCTGCTATAATTAAAGTTTAAATCAAACTCGATTTGTTTTATTGGATTAAGCTCTGCTAAGAAAATTTTCAGATTCATACACGAGTTTTTAGATATGTAGTTTTTTGTGTGTTTTTAAAATATTAAACAAAGTAATAAAACTTGTCTGTAGTACAATAATTTGGACTCGAAAAACTATTTAGAAATTATCTAGCTTGGATGATGTTCGTGTAGTTGTAACAAAACTCGTGGACCGGTTCAACTTGTTTGGATTTCTTATTTAGCCCAGGTAGGCCATTTCATAGCACAATGAATTTGCCTAAACCTGAAAATTTGATTGATCAAGGATCACTAGCATGTGATGATATATATACTAGCCTTTGTGTGCATGTGTTCCATACATGGACGGATTCATGATTTTGGTTCAATGTAGATAATAATATACTATAATTAATAATAACAATAAAAAAGTATTTGTTAATTGACAACAATAATAATCTTAATGTTCGAACACAAATTACACATGGTAAGAAACACCTGTAGTTGATGGGATACATAGAAAAAATGACAAAAAAACAAAACTTACAGACTCTGCAATCAAAACAAAATTTGATATAAAATGTAAACTCTATAGTCAAAAATATTCATGAATTCGATCTCAAAAAAGACACAATTTAAAAACAATTCAGATCCCAAACTGATCAGTTCCCGAAGCCAAAACTGAAGCTGTTGAGATGCCAACTGAAAACACCAACTGATTGCCAAAACTGAACCAGTCCAACTGATATATCAAAGACCAATTACACTGATTGTCCAGCTGATAGGTGGTTCAACAGTAAACCTTCAGAAGCCTGGCCAACTAATGAAGAACACAACTGAACAAAAGAACTGATACAGTGAAATCAGTCCAAACTGATTTCACCAAACCAGTTCAGAAGCATCAGTTGTAACTGATATGTTCGCATGTCACGACAAGACTATTTAATGGAATCCAGCTAAGCGCGAAAATATAAGCTACAAGCTATAAGCTACTTCACAGACGAATGTACAATAATGGATGTTGCAGCAAAGCTGAAAATAGAAAAGCTTCCAGAACAGTTGTCAGAATGACAAGACATATCCAAAGGAAGCACATGCAAATGCAACATACATTATTATTGAGTCTTCATGTATGGCCAGCCGAGTGCCTATAAATACCAGATCAAAGACCATTGAAGAAAATAAGAAGCGAAACTACAACTAAATACCGGTGTGTGAAGAAAACAGAGGGTACGTTCACTTCATATCAGCTTACTAGAAGCAGTTAGCTCAGTTGTGTGAGAACACCTTCGTGTTGTACTGATTAGATCTGTACTCACACATTCACACACAATCACTCACATATACAGAGATTTGAGCTTATTGTTTAACTGAGTGAGTCTTCACATAAATACATTAAAGATTGTGTTTGTAGTCTTGGCATAAGGACGTTAAACATTATGTAGATTGTAAGGTGCTGCTTGCAATCTTGAGTGCTAGGAGTTCTAGTTGGGTGCTGTCTTTCTGGAGTGGATTTGTACAAGGTGTTGTATAAATCAATGTCTTCTAGTGGATCCTACCCGAGATGGTAGAAAGAGTGACGTAAAAGCAGTTGAAGTCTCTGAATATCCATAAACATATCTTGTATCCTTAATTGTTTAACTATTGTTTTAAAATTGATTTGATCAGTTCAGCTTATATAAGTTCAGTTCTTCCCATAACTGAACCGATACAAGCCCGAACTGATCCCACTTATTTCAGTTATACAGTTTAAACACAAGCTAAAAACTTTAAACTATTGATTTTTCTTAACGAATAATTATTTCGAGTATCTTCCGCGTGGTTTGAAAACAAATTTGATTTAATTCATCGGTGTATTTATTCTTAGATCACAAGCTATTACAGCTTATGGAGAATATTGTGTTTGAAGCACCTTCAAAGGTATTCGATTTGATTTTGATACATGCTCAGGGGATGAACAATTAATCTGATACATCCATGACATGCATGTATTGCATAGTTGAATAAAATTTAGAGGGGACCAGAGATGTTAATGGTGTAGTCATTCCAATACTTAAGTCACTACGGAGAAAAAACTTAAATGTTATGGGGCTCTTAACTCATAATCGTTATTACTGGTTAGGTTAATTAATTACAATGAAAAACGAGTAAAAATATCTTTACGATGAGCCCAAAATGTATCAACTATAATTATAATACTAAAAATAATATATAATAAATTCTCGTTTAACACATCACATCATAAAATAAGCCCATACATGACCAAAATCATCTATATATAAACAACTCATATCATCGGGATATGCCCCGGTATATAGATACATATATACACTGGGATAGACTACTCAACCTCAACTCAGATGTGACTCCATCCAGAGTCGTCTGATAACCTGGAGTACCTGTCATTGTTTACACACAAAACAACAATATCCCCAACTTGGGGGAGAGAAAACGATTCGTATAGAACAACCATAATATATATAATATGTATCTACACAATGATATATGATATGCAATGCATGCATAGTCGTGGAGATATCAGGTCAAATGTACATCCACTGAGCAAGTATCAGAACCAATCGAATCGTTATCAAATCAATGCTCGAACTGCCACACCGGCCTCAGTCAAGTATAAGGGAATATCCGTATAATAGCGTCGGCAAAGCATTATCAAATCTCAAATATCAACCAATCAATCATAGGGGCCACAAATGATTATGTTTTTAAGGGCCACATAATGCCAAGCATAGCATCGTGCTCCAAACCCCATAATCAAAATCCAATGATATAAAGATATCCAATGATCATAACTCAACGTCCATGTCATGTATCGATGTGTGTATAAAATGATGTGTGTTAACAAAATATTTATTTTATACATCGATCTACCAATCGTGAATGTCTTGTATGCCACATCAACTCAACAAATAAGGTATATAGATACATATTTTCATGTCAAATAAATCAAGCATAAATCATATGACACAGATACATATCGTATGTTACTCGGTCGCAACATACCACAATTTTTCATCTCCAGTCAATGTAGCGTGATCCACAATTAAGATTTTAATACCAAAACTCAATCGATATAGTCAAAATATTCATTTCGATCAATGAATTCATTCGATTGCAACTCTATTAGCGTACTTGAATGTATTAATTCATTCTACTCTATTCAGTTTAACATTTAAATTATTAGGAGAATTATATCGTATAATAAATCTTAATAATTCATTATTATATAATCAATTTATAAATCTATTCATTTCAACCAGGATTTAAAGTTTCGGAATTGTTTTGAAACCTCAAAAATTCATATAAAAGTGAAATCTTGATATAATTCAATTTTATCTTTGAAAGTTAATTTCTCGTCGGTTATTCTATCGAGTATATTGAAATCAAATTCAAATATATGTTATTCTATCAATTCAATAAATAAAGGTGCTGAATCTAAAAGAAATTACCTCAAAATATCGTTCTCAACATGAGGATTTCGAATATATAATTTGTTTTGAGTTTGGACAACGTTTCACTATAGTTTTGAGGGATAGAACTTGAATTCCCTTATTTCCCTTCTTTCTACCTCTCGTTATGTCTCTTGTCCAGTATTAAGATTGTTATTATTATGTTTTCATATATGCTAATCCTCACTTCACATGAAGCACTTGAATTCCATTTCAATTTGTAATTTGCGGACACATATATATGAAGAATCAAACGACAATTCACAAGCATCCACTTGTATTTATGTTCATAATTACTATTTTGCCACCAAAATTTAATTGACTATTTTTAAAATTATTTACAATTTTGCCATCAAATTTTAATGCAATATTTTTCAATTTATTTACAAGTTTGCTATTAAAATTAGATGCATTATTTTTCAAAGAACTATGGAGTATTTCAACTTGTATATTTTATTTTCATTTGCATATACTATTTTAAATCCATTTCCAATTACAATTCTATTATGATTTGATTTACTACTCATAATCTACGTAATTAACGTTAATCAGATCACGAGGTGTCACATTTCTCCTCAACTTAAAAAAGATTTCGTCCCCAAATCTCAAGCATCCATATACACATACATTACCAGTTATAGTACATATTAAAACTAAAATCAGTAAATATATCATCATACGTTGAATACAATGAAATAGATGGAATAAAATCAAGCAATTGCATATATGATTCTCACATCTTGCTTTCCAATTCTCATGTTGATTCCTCAACACCATGTCGCGTCCATTGTACTTGAACTAGTGGAATTGATTTATTACGCAACATTTTATCCTTCCGATCCATAATGCAAACATGTTGTTCAATATAAAAAAGAGAAGGATCAAGCTCAACCTCATCAGGTCAAAGCACATGTGATGAATTTGGTTCATACTTTCTCAACATAGAAACATGAAACATATCGTGAATGATAGATAAAAATGGTGGCAATGCCAACCGATAAGCGATCCCCAACTCGATCAAGGATCTTGTATGGACCAACATATCGAGAAGATAATTTCCCTCGCATGTCAAATTGAATAGTGCCTCTGAAGGGAGATATTTTCAAAAACACTTAATCACATTTATGGAATTCTAAGGGTCGTCTTCGTTTGTTAGCATAACTCGTTTGACAATCCTGAGCAGCTTTCATTCGCTGTCGAATCAACTGAACCTTGTCATTTATTTCTTGTATCATTTTAGGTCCAGTTATTTGTCTTTCACCAATTTCATCCCAGAATAACAATGACATAGATCTCTCCCATATAAGGCTTCAAATGGTGTCATGCCAATACTCATTTGGAAGCTATTATTATAAGAAAATCTACCAATGGTAAGGCATATTGCCATCCAATTTTAAAATACATCACAATAGCACATAACATGTCTTCTAACGTTTGAATCGTACGCTCAGTCTGGCCATCAGTTTGAGGATGATAAGCAGTACTCATAGCCAAACGCGTACCCATATCTACTTGAAAATTACCCCAGAATTTAGAAGCAAATCTGGGATCACGATCTTATACAATTGAGATTGGCACACCGTGTAGTCTCACAATAGTCTCGAAGTATAAACAGGTCATTTTCTTAGAAGGATAAGTCCGCTCATACAGAATGAAATGTACAGAGTTCGAAAGTTGGTCGATAAAAAGCCAAATAGCATCACATCCCTTGGGCGAACGAGATAAATGAGTTACAAAATCCATAACATAGCAATATTTTGGGATTTCAAGACTATGAAATAATCCTCCCGGTTTCATTCTCTCGACTTTCATTTGCTGGCATACAAGGCATTTCGTAAATAAATTCAGCAATGTCCTTCTTCATATATCTCCACCAGAATTGATATCTCAATGTCAAATAAATTTTTCGATCTCCAGTGTGAATACTGTATTTGCTATAATGTGCTTCACGAAGAAGGACATATTTCAAATCAAAATTATCAAGGACTACCAGCCGACCATTAAGTCGTAAAGAACCATCAGAAGCAATTTGAAAGCCAGAATGATGTCGTGCAGATATAAGTTGTGGTGCCCAAATTCAGCACACGTATAACCCATGCATTTATTTAATTAGTAAATCATTTAATTAATTTTAAATTGATCTTATCAGTGCATGATTTATGAAAATACATTATTTTTAAATTAGTCATGTTTATGTGATGCACGGTAAAATATTTTTCGAGTTTCATGTTTCAGGCGATCATTCGAGGCGGGATTAAGGAAAAGACCCGGTGACGATTTTGGCAATTTTAATGCGGCATTTTATTTTTGAGTCAAGAGTGGGGCATTTTAATTAATTTATGAAGAGTTAGTATTTTAAAGCCTAATTTGTTTATTTAGTGAGTTTTAACACTTTAAAACTTTTAAAGTTGTCAAGGGTGCACTTTATTTTAATGTAGAGGATTTTATTTAAGATTAGTAGTAATAGTTTTCCTTTTTATTTGTCAATGGTGTTAACATTTAATTAGTATATTGGTTAGCATGTTAATTATTTTAGTTAAGGAAATTAATCCCCTTAATTTATCTCTAAACGCACGCACACACACATGATTACACACACTAAAACTCACGCTTTTTACACAACGCACACACACCTCCATTCATTCAGATTTTTTTGAAAAGAAATTTTAGGGTTCTTCTCCCCATAGCAGCCGCCCCCTTCTCTAACAATTTCCAGCAAGTTTTGTTGAGTTTTCTTCCAAGATTCTCGCGCCACGTTCGTCCCGGATCAAGCCTCGCTCCGTTCCCGCATCGGTATCGCCGTTTCGGTAAAGTTTATCATCAAAAGGCACGTATAACCTCTCTTTTGCTGCGTCGATCATGTCATATTATGTGTTGCGTTATTTTATGCGTAAAATTAATGTATGATGTTCATAGTTTGAGCGGTTAATTGTTTGGATCGATTTTGAAGGAAAATTTTTATATCTAAATCACGTTTTTACTGTTCTTGTTAAAACGGCAAATTTTTGGTCGAGATTTTGAGAAAACTTTCAATAAGAAAAATGTAGAACTTTTTGATACCTTCGATTTGATATAAACTTCGAGTTATTCGGATAGAAATTGAGTGAGTTATGATGTTTTTCGTGGGACTGCTCAAACTGCGTTTTCAGAAATTATTGATGTTGATGAGTTCTTGAAGTTTTAATGTTGCAGGCTTCGTTGGGGATCGATGGGTGATCGTTGCTGCTTATAGGTACATTGTTTAAGATGTTGGGATGGTTATTAACGTTTGGTTTTGTGTCGATAGGCAATAAGTTGAATCAAGAGTCGTAGGAAAGTAAATAGTGGCAAATTTCGGGTTGTGTCGTTGTCATTGATCGTCGTTGCTCTCGGGAATAATTTTAATGGTTCACTTGGGTTTGATACAATGCCTTAGTGTCCTAGGAAGTGTCTTGCGGTGTCGATTCGTAGCCATCGAATTTGGTTGAGGAGAATGTAATATTGTGTCAAGATTTTTCTCGTAGGTTTCGACCTTCAGTGCTTAGCCGGACCCCATACGGACCCTGGCACGGGGTCCGTGCCTTTGTTTTCTTCTTGTTGTCAAATTTGCGCAGGTACACGGACCCTTACCCGGACCTCTACACGGGGTCCGTGCCTTTGTTTCTTTTCGGTGTCTTTTTACAGAGTCTAGACGGACCCTCAGACGGACTCTGACACGGGGTCCGTGTCCACCTTCCTTTCGAGTTCTTCTCACCCGAACCTATACGGACCCATACACGGAGGTAGGCACGGAGTCCGTGTCCTTCATATTTTGGGAAAATTATGGTATGCTTTGAGGTTTGAGATCAAGGTTTAGTACAATGATTTACAAAGTCGAGTCATGGGAATTTTAGAACGTCCTAAGGAATTGATTGAACTTGTAAGTAAGTATGATTGATACGTCTAAGCTATGCAAGTTAAGTATGCAGTTTCATGTTAGTATGTGCAGGAGCAACGGCCCCAATCGATGTCCAACGAATCCCTCAACGCAAAGTAAGTATGTTGACGTGCAAGAAAATATTTTAAGTTTTTGAGGTATGCTAAATGTCTTGTGACCAAATTGAATGGGTTTGGAAGTCGGTGAACGTGGCCGAGGACCTCTCCACCCCGTTAAATTATGAACGGGTTAGATCGTGGTTGGAAAGCGTTAAATTATGAACGGGGACCAACCAGCCCGTTAAATTATGAAAGGGGATCTCATGTATGTGGCAGTGGATACGTCCCTGTCAGCCCAGTACTGTGGTTTGTCTGATCAGGCGTTTATTATGTATGGGTCACTTGCTTTGAAACATCCTCTACGCAAAAATGAAGTCATGTATGTTTAAGTATGATCAAGTATACAAGTATGTTTATGAAAGCTTTTAAGTTATGGCACGTCTATGTATGTATGCAAGTTCAAGCTCATTTCAAATCCAAGCTTCAAGTATGTACGTTCTATTTTAAAGTTGCATGCGATTTTATTATGTAATACTTGCTATTCTCAGTTTATACGTGTTGAGTCTTTAGACTCACTAGACTTGATCGATGCAGGTGAGGATGATCATGATGAGACGAGGGGTGGGGACCAAGGAGCCGGCTTGGACTAAGCAGAAGGCTAGACCCGAGGACCGCCCACGCTATATTTAAGATTTTAAGCATGAAAATATTGATACTCTGATTTTATGTTTTGATGCGAGATGTTCTGAGCAAGCTTTTCCTTATACAAGATTTTTATATTGGTGAATGGATGATGTAGTGACGACCGTATTGATTTTATTTTCGTATTCAAGAAAATTTTTAATTATTCCGCAAATTTTGAGTAGTAAAGAGTACGGTACGTTACATAAGTTCTTTAGACTTTTGAATCTGGGCATCGCTTTGTTGGGTTTTCGTATTTTAGATATCAAATTAGGCTCGATTTGCAATCAGAGACGGTGACAAAATTCAAATTCGAGTGAAAAGTCCAGCCAGAATAACATATATCATCGTGTACTTTGGCAACATTAACAAAGGTCAAAACAGAGTCATGAACTTTACGACTAAGCGAATCCGCAGTAACGTTCACCGATTTAAGGTGATACTGAATCTCACAATAAAAATCTTTCAAAATATCCATCCACCTGCGTTGCGCATCATATTTAAATCAGATTGAGAAAAGGGATATTTCAGACTCTTATGATCTGAATAAATAACAAACTTATCTCCGTATAAATAATGACGCCAAATATTCAGAGCAAACACAACGGCGGCCAATTTCAGATCATGAACAGGGTAACGAGTTTCATGAGATTTTAATTGACGAAACGCTTAAGCAACCACCTTGCCATGTTGCATCAGAACACAGCCCAAGCCTTTACAAGATGTATCTATATACACTACAAATCCTCCGGTACCTGAGGGAATAGTAAGCACAGGTGGTGTGGACAATCTCGTCTTCAATTCAAGAAAACTAGCTTCACATTTATCTGACCAAATGAATTTATGATTTTTCTGTGTCAGTTGAGTAATATTTTTAACTATTTTCAAAAATCCGTCAATAAAACGACGATAATAATCAGCTAAACCCATGAAGCTACGAATTTCAGGGACATTCGTAGGTCTCGGCCAATTCAATACAGCTTCAACCTTAGCAGGATCAACAAATATGTCATGTCTCAAAATGACGTGACCCAAAAATATTACTTTGTCCATCCAGAATTCACATTTGGATAATTTAGCATATAAATGGTCATTGCAAAGAGTTTGAAGTATCAGTCTCAAATATTCAGCATGCTACTTTTTTATTTCGAATATACAAGAATATCATCAATAAAGGCGATAACGAATCGGTCAAGAAAATCTCGAAAGACAAGATTCATTATATCCATAAAGACAGTAGGAGCATTGGTGAGACCGAAAGGCATAACCAAAAATTCATAGTGGTCATACCTGGTACAGAAAGTAGTTTTAGGCACATCTTCTTCTCGAACTCGTACTTGATGATAACTAGAACGAAGATCAATCTTAGAGTATACAGAAGTACCCTGAAGCTGATCAAATAAGTCATCAATACGAGGAAGTGGATACTTATTTTTCACAGTAGCCCGATTCAGTTGCCTATAATCAATACACATTCGCATAGTATCATCTTTTTTTCGAACAAATAAAACTGGAGCTCCCCAAGGTGATACACTCGGTCGAATATATCCCTTATCGAGAAGATCCTGCACTGTTCTTTCAATTCTTTCGTTTCCAGAGGTGGCATGCGATAAGGAGCTTTAGAAATAGGCGCAGTCCCCAGTATAAGATCAATACTAAATTCGACTTCTTGATGAGGCAGAAAATTAGGAATCTCATCGGGAAATACATTCGGGAACTCTTTAGCAACATGAATATCAGATAAAGAGAGCTATTTTTTTAGAGACGTCAACAACAAAGATAATAAAACCTCATCCCCGCTAAACAAAAAGCCGGGACATTTCCAGAGAGGATACCAAAAGAATTTTAGCTTAGAACCCTTACCATAAAAATTCCACTTGGGTCCATAAAAGGAATAAATCAAACCATCCCATGAAAACAATCAACAGTAGCTCGATTGGTTGTCAGGATGTCCATGCCAACAATACAATCAAAGTCGTGCATTAGAAGGATAATCATATTCAGAAATATCACATTATCCTCATAGATCAATACACAATTATGCACAACTTGTTTAGACAGAGTAATCTTTCCTGCTGGTGTGGCTATCGATAAAGTACCATACAATGGAGTACACATAATATCATGGGAAGAAACAAATGCATGAGATATAAATGTGTGAGATGCTCATGTATCAAATAAAACATGTGCAGAATAATCGCAAAGCATGCAGATATCTGCAATAATACCACCAGGAGCTTCTTTTGCCTGATCCTCTGTCATGGCATAGTCTGACCATGAGGTCCTCGATTTCGTGGAAAATTCGACTACTAGAAAGAGGGAATAGGAGCAACATGTCTCATCATATTAGGGCCACCTCGAAATCCTGGTTGTTGTTGGAAAGAATTCATATCCCTGTTCGGACATACCCGTGAAAAAAGGCATTCCTGCCCGCAATGATAACATGTACCAAACATACCCCGACACTGATCAATATTATGCTTCCCTCCACAATGGCTACAATATGGAGCAATATCGGAACTCCCTCGCTGGGATCCACTGGAACTAGAAAAGATAAATAAGCAGTAGAACCGGTTTTTTTAAATTTTTTTACCTTTTGGACGCAAGGTAGGCTGCTGAGCTGACACTTGAGGTGGAGCAAAGTACTGAGGACCTCCTCGCCTTAATCCAGCTTCGGCTGCCTTGGCTCATTCAACTACCTCTGCGTAGCTAGTAGGAAAACCAGAAATGACAAAAGTATATATATCAGGATGTAAACAATTCACAAACCTGTTATATTTCACTTTTGAGTTTGCAGCTATATAAGGCGCATATTTCAGCCAAGTAGAAAATTTAAAAGCATATTCTGCAACCGTCATTGTCACTGCTGCAGACTATTGAATTCATTTTTCTGGGCAATAAAATAATATGGAGGAGAATACTGCTCAAGAAACTGGGCCTTGAAGACTGTTGCGTGTTTTCTTAATTGATCGCAAGCGCACGACGTCAAGTTATAGTAAATGTATTTTTGAGTACAAGTGTCGATCCCACGATGAGTATGTATATAAATGTATATTAGTGCTTGTGATTAAAATAGTCTCGACTTTATTTAGAAAAATCAATTAAAAGATTTGGTTGCAAGAATAACTAAATTGACAATGGATTTAAATGTAACACCTAATTGTAACAAATAAAAATGGAATAAAAGATCTAGAGGTCCGATTTCACGCAACTGTACACCATGTGTAATTTCTTGTAGCTATGTTATAAAAATCCTTCTTATTCATTAGCCAAGAATCCTATAATTATCTACTCCATCTCCCGAATGTTAAGTATATATTAGTTATCTAAAAATGGATTGCAACATTCCATCAATAGTCTACAAATAAATAACACATCAAGCACTAGATTGTCTATGGGCTTCGATAGCATTATAGGCCCTCCCGAACTCTATAAATATCATTGATGTATTTTTTTCCATTTTTTGTTTATAATTTCCTCTTCCAAGTGATAAATTGTAAACATATAAATCATTCAAATTATGGCCAATAAATTGAAAGTATTAAGATTAGAACAATACAAATGAACAATATGAAGAACTTAAATAGCTTAGTTCATAGATTCTAACACATGGTTTCTAGTTTTGTTGCATCTTTCCTCTAGAAATAAAAATTAATTCATAATAACACAAGCAAAACAACAAAACATGTGTGGGGTCCTTAACTCCTAATCGTTATTACTAATGCAATTTGATTAGGGTTAATTAATTACAGCTGAAAACGAGTTTAAATTTTTTTTACAATGCGCCCAAAACCTGTCAATTGTAATCATAATACTAAAAATAGTATATAATATAGTCGCGTCTAACTCAATCACAATATAAAACAAGCCCACACGTAATCCAAATCAACTGAATACAAACAAACTCATATCCTCGGGACATGCCCCGGCATCGATGTATGCATCAAACGATGTGTGTTAACAAAATATTTATTTTATACATCGATATTTCAATCACAATGTGATATATGCCACATCAAGTCATCACATAAGGCATATAGACACATATTCTCAATCAGATCAATCAAACATATATCATATGATACAGATACCTGTTGTATGTTACCCGATCGCAACATACCTCAATTCTCCGTTCCAGTCGATGTAGCTTGAAGATATCAGTATAATAATCTATCTACATCAATAACATATTCATTTCAATCAATAACATCATTCAAAATCAACAATATAAGTTTCAAATATCTTTTGAAACTTTGAAAATTCATATCAAATTCAAATCATAGCATAATTCAATTTCGACTTCAAAACTTAGTTTATTGTCGGTTATTCTACCGCATATATTTATCAGAATTAATAATAACTGAAAAATAATTCTTCAATATCAATCCAACGATTAAAATTCCTTAATTATAATAAATTGAGAATAATTTAAAATAACATCACTATAATCATCTCTTCTTCGTTAAAATCACACACTAGTCAACAATCTTCAATTTCTGTATGATTTAACAATATATCGGATTTATTCCAAAAATCGACGAATTTCAAAGATCACCAAAAATATGAATTTATACCTCAAATCGAAGACCTCGTGTCAACGATCCCAGAATTGAAGTTAGTTCGTCGATTGGATAAACCGTTAAGTCGCAAGACCGAAAAGAAAAATAAAAACCTTACTCCCTCTTTTCTGTTGAATGATAATATCATTCAACGTAATCTTTAACATTTATCTTTCTTTTTTTTATATTTACAAGAGAGAGAATAGAGGGGAGCAAACTCAACCCTTCTGAAGCTTATCAATAAAATTTAAAGTTCTGGTAACAACTTTGTAAGTTTTTACTGTTTTTATTTTCTGTTTTTATTTACTGTTTTTTTTTAATTTCTATTTTTCATAAGTTTAGCCTGAATGACAGGCTAAAGTATTTGTGCTAAATTATTACCTTACTATGACATGATCTATATTTATTTGTTCTTGAGATCAGATTGAGATAATAAAAGATCTATTTAAATTTTTGGAATTTAATGTAATATAAGAGTCTTTGGTTAGAACATAAGGTAAAGAGATGAACCAGGAAATGGTAAACACAAGGTTCGAGTTTAACCAGGAAAAATAAATTCATGTTGTAGCCCTTTAGCCTGCTTAGCCGAGAGATGGCGTTTAAGGCGTTCATGGGTGATTTTTTATGAATTTATGATTTGAGGTGGACCTCGGTAAAATCCTCTGTTGTTTAATTTCTTTGGTATATCTTTTATAAATCCTTTTATGTTTTGTAAAAGTTCCAAATATGAATCTTATATTCATTTTATTCTGGGATTTAAATTCTTCCTTTTCTTAGCTCAATAAGAGTTGAAGATGGTATATAGGCTGGAAACCAATAACCTCCATGTGTGCGAAAGCCACTAAGGAAAAGTTAAACGATCAAATTTTCCAAAACATGAAACTTCTATATCTTTGAATTTTCTATGATATATCCAAATCTCAAAATATTTGGGCTTCATATGATCAAGATATGTCATAATTTATTCTTAAAAATTAATTCATTATTTTTCAACTTATTTACGAAAATGCCATCAAAATAAATTGAATATTTTTCAACTTATATACAAAAATGCCATCAATACTATTTTATTCTCGGGGTCTCACACATATTCATTTCAATCAATATCATTATTCAAAATCAACAATATAAGTTTCAAATATCTTTTGAAACTTTGAAATTTCAAATCAAATTGAAATCATAACATAATTCAATTCCGACTTCAAAACTTAGTTTCTTGTCGGTTCTTCTACCGCATATATAATAAGAATTAATAACAACTGAAAAATAATTCTTCAATCTCAACCCTACGATTAAAATTATCTAATTATAATAAATTAGGAATAATTCAAAATAACATCACTATAATCATCTCTTCTTCGTTAACATCATACACTATTCAAAAATTTTCGATTTCTGTATGATTTAACAATTTATCGGATTTATTCCAAAAATCGACGAATTTCAAACATCACCAAAAATATAAAATTTATACCTCAAATCGAAGACCTCGTGTCAACGATCCTAGAACTGAAGTCGGTTCGTCGATTGGATAAACCGATAAGTCGCACGATCGAAAAGAAAATCAAAACTCTATTCTGTTCTCTTCTTCTTTCCCCCTCTGTTATCCACACTTTCGAATGAATAGATTCATATTTATATTTTTTTAAAATATTATATATAATAATAATATAATATATAATATTTAATATTTTAATATCCGTTGGACCAGTCGAACGATCAAATTTTTCAAAACTCAAAACATGAAACTTCTATATCTTTGAGTTTTTTACGTTATATCCAAATCTCAAATCATTTGGATTTCATATAACTAAGATATGTCACTAATTACCATTTTGCCCTTAAAATTAATTCATTATTTTTCAACTTATTTACGAAAATGCCATCAATACTATTTTATTTTCGGGGTCTCACAACATGGTTCTAAAACAAGACATATCAAATGAAAAATAAAAGAAAGAAGAACTTAGAAAAAGAGTTTGAAGTGCTGATTCCGTCCCCGGAGTTGTTCCAAAGATTTCCCAAAAACTTGATGAACTTGAGTCTTCAATCTTCTAGCAGCAGCCTCCACTCTTCCCTTGGCTCCCCAATACCCTAGATGCTAAGTAAATGATGTATTTTATAGTCCCAGACAAGCCTCAATCCGCAGCACACCAAAATCTTGGACTTCCATGCGCAGCACACCAAAATACAGATTTTTCGGATTCTGTCGTGCAAGGACCGTGGGTGCGGTTAAGAAGTCATCGCGGGTGCCGTGCTTCTACTGGTGTGTGAGCGCGGGTTCGATATGCTTTCTAGCGCGGGGGCGGTGCTTTACCCCGGGTGCAGTGTATGTATAAGCGCGGGTGAGCTGTAGCTTCTGTATTTTTGCATCTTTTGTACTTTCCAATTCAACATTTTAATACTCCAAACTCTCATCAAAATATTCCAAACAACAACAACAAAAACAACAACAAATCGCATAAAACATGCTCAAAAATCACAAAATTCTAAGTTAAATACAAGTAATAAAAGTGCAATAAATTGCACTTATCAAAGACATCTCATGTGATTTCAACACCGGACTCTTTCAGTCAAATCTCAGTGAATTCCCACCAAGATTTTTCTCGGTCCTTTAATTGATAGGGGACATGTTTCATTCTCCGATGTTTGGAATATTCAAAAATATTAAAAAAGTGCTCGATGTCCTTCAACCATGCCTCTGCTCTTTCTGCACTTTCGGTATCAAAGAACCTCGGTGGCTTCAGATCCTGGAATCAAGCCATAACCAAATCCATGAATATTCCTTCGACTTGTCCAACCATCCTCTCAGTGCTACTTGTAACGTACCGTTCTTTTAAACTACTTGAAATTTGCGGAAAAATAAAAATTTTCTTAAATGTAAACTAAACTTTCAAATTGATCATGAATAAACTGTCCAACAAAATATTTGCAATAAGATGGATCACGATAAATTTTGCTAAAGAAAGTGCTTGTTTAAAGATCAAAACTAAAACGTAAACAATCAGAGTATTTTGAACATTTCATAAAATTAAAATATCACGGTCCTCGGGTTTAGCCTCCCGCTCAGTCCAAGCCAGCTCACTGATCCTCACCTCTCGTCTCTTCAAACTCATCCTCACCTGCATCGATCAAATCTAGTGAGTCTAAAGACTCAACATGTATGAACTGGAAAGTAACGAGTAATACGTAATAAAATCACATGCAACTTCAAAATAGAACGTACATACTTGAACTTGAACGTGCATATAAAAGCTTGAGCATACGTACATACATACTTAGACGTGCCATCAACATACACTTTTCGTAAACATGCTTACTTCATACATACTTGAGCATACATAACATAATTTTGCGTAGAGGCATGTTTCAAAGCAAGTGACCCATACATAAGTTCGTCTGATCAGACTAAACCACAGTACTGGGCTGACATGGAAAAATCCACTGCCACATACATGAGATCCCCGTTCATGATTTAACGGGTGGATTGATCTCTGGTCATACTTTACCACTTTCCAATCCTGATCTAAACCCGTTCATAATTTAACGGGGTGGATTGGTCACTGGTCATGCTTTACCGCTTTCCAATCCCATACATAAATTTGGTCACAAGACATTTAGCATACCTTTAAAACTTAAAAGTATTTTCTTTGCACGTCGAACATACTTACTTGGTGTTGAGAGATTCGTTGGATCTCGCTTGGGGCCACTGCTGCACATACTAACATGAATTCAACACTTAAATTGCATAACTTAGACGTAGGTGCTCGAGCTCACCACCGAAGTAAATAAGTAGCTTATGACATTCTAGTTCGCTCTGCACTTGATCTCGTTTAATCATCGTACTAAACTATGACATAAAACCCCAAAACAAATCAATAAAATATTTCTCAAAAACTAGAGTACACGGACCCCGTGCACCCCTCCGGGTCCGGGTCCGTGTAGGTATTGTATCTGTATACTCGAAGAAAAGAAGGACACCGACCCCGTGTCAGGGTCCGTTTAAGGGTCCGTGTAGACTCTGTAAAAAGACACATCGGAAGAAATAAGGGCACGGATCCCGTGCCAGGGTCCGTGTACGGGCCCGTGTACCACTGTTGACGCGAACCAACGGAAATTATGTGCTTGTGACTCAATCTCCCTAACTCGATCCTCCCGACCATGAATCGACACCACGAGACCCATCCCAGGATGCTACTACATTGACAGGACCGGTACGAACACCTCGAAACAATGACATCCAACCTACGACACAATACAACTCAAAAACACGGAAATTGACCCCAAATCGTTTCCTACGACTTCTAATGAATTCAAGTGTCTATCGACACTAACCGGCATACCAAATACCAACCCAATATCATACTACACATTCCTAAATGCAGCAACGATCACCCGTTGATCCCCAATGAAACCTACAACAATAAAACTTCAAAACACATAAATAACATAATTTTCAGAAAACGCAGTTTGAGCAATCCCACGAAAATGATCATATCTCACTCAATTTTTATCAAAATAATTCGAATTTTATATCAAATCGAAGGTATCAAAAATTTCTACATTTCATATGTTGAAAGTTTTCCCAAATTCTCGACCAAAAAATCTCAGTTTTCAAAATACTGTGAAAAACGAAAATTTAGATCTAAAAATTATTTCAAAACTGATCCAACCAATTTTCTGCTCAAACTATGAACATCATACTTGAATTTTACGCATAATAAACATCAACATAAATAGTATGACAAGATCGACGCAGGAAAAATAGAATATACGTGCCTTTAAATCTTTAACATTACCGAAACGACGACTCCGACGCGGGAAGGAAGCGAGGGTTGATCCAGGACAATCGTGCAACGATTTTCTTGCAACAAAACTTACGAAAAATTGCTGGAGAAATAAAAGGAGAGGGGTGGCTGCTCTTGCTTCAAGGAACCCTAGACTTTTCTCTAAAAATGAATTTCTCAATTGTAACATGTGTGTGGGTGTTTACGTGAATGTGTGTGTGTTAGTGGTGTGTGTGCGTGTGTTTGGGTTTACAAGTAGGGTAATTAGAGCTAATTAGGTTAATTAAATAAATAATAACAATTCACAAGATAGTTAAAATTCTAATACCCCAAAAATGAAATAACGCACACAAGTGCTATATCTTTAAAAGTTATAAAAATCATAAAATCACCTAAATCAATAAATTAGGCTTTTAAATATACTAAAACTTATAAATCATTTAAAATGCCTCAATCCTAACAAAAAATAAAATACCGCATTTAAAAATTGCCAAAATCGTCACCGGTCTCTTTTCCTCGGTCCCGCATCGAATAATCGCCTGAAACATGAAACCCGTGAAATATTTTAACGTGCATCACATAAACATAAATAATTTAAAATAATGCAATTAAATAATTAATGCACTGCTAAACTCATTTTAAAATTTAATAAATGATTTAATAATTAAATAGATGCATGGGTTTTACATGTACTGAATTTGGGCACCACACTACTGCTCATTGTAGTTTCATTTGTGGGATAGATCTACAAAATATAGTATGAATATCACAATTAGATATCAACTATACATCCACATCATATCAAATCATCAATCTCATCAACAACTTACTCAAACTAAATTAAGCAGGAGCAAGTAATACAAGTAAGTCAAGCACAAACACACAATTCATTTGTGCCTACTCAAGTGTACACAAAACTCAATCGAGCATTCACATCTATGCTCTGATATCATATCATATAGGGCCCTTAACTCCTAATCGTTATTACAATACAATTTGATTAGGGTTAATTAATTACAGTGAAAAATGAGTAAAAATTTTCTTTACAATGAGCCTAAAATGTGTCATCTATAATTATAATACTAAAAATAATATATAATAAACTCATGTCTAATACACCACATCGTAAAATAAGCCACACATGACCCAAATCATCTACATACAAAAAACTCATATCCCTAGTGCATGCGCAGTATATAGATACATATATACACTGGGATATACCACTCAAGCTCAACTCAGATGTGACTCCCTCCACAAGTACCCTCTCCGGTCTCCTGATAACCTGGATTACCTGCCATTGTCCACACACAAGACAACAACAACCCCACCTTGGAGGTGAGCAAACGCTCCGTATGGAACAACCATAATATATACAACATGTATCTACACAATGATATATGATATACTGTAACGTCCCGATAATTTGAAGGTTTACGTAAACCACATGCATGCAATTTATTAAATTTCTTTGGTATTTTATTAATTTGTTTTAAAGCATTAAATGCAGGTTTATTTAATAAATTATGTGTTTAATTATTTTTATGCATTTTATGCATAATTATTGCATAATAGAATTTATTTCATGAAGTTTTAAAGGTTCATGCATTAAAGATTTTTAAGTTGCATTTTGTGCTTGAACGAGGATCGGAGACCGGAGAATTTTCAGGAAAATTATTTTAATAACATGATTCATTTTTATTAATTAATATAAGATGTTTTTAAAGGTATTTTTCAGGAAATGGGATTTATTGGGTATTTTTATCCGTATGATTTTAAGTTTTAACGGTACGTAAATTTTATCGAATCGGGGGACTTTTTGAGGGTTCGGCTAATATTTTCAAAATCTTTCCAACACGAAATATTTTTCGGGAGTATGTTTGGATTTAATGGGCCTAATTTTAAGCTTATTGGACTTAAAATTCTTTTTAAATTCTTAATTAGCAATTTAGGGCCCATTAAGTATTTGTTTACTATTTAATTAAACACTTAAACATCATTTAAACTAAACCTACCCTACACCAATAATAGAACCAGCCGACACTTCATCTTTTCAAATTGGTTCTCTTGGTTTCAGCTGGAATTATCTCAAGAAAGCTTCGGTCACTTCTTTTCTTTACAAGAATAATTCTCCCGGCACTCGTTCTTCGATTCCCCTCGCAACTACATCACCAAGGCACGCCATGTACTTTTATTGCTGCATCATACACGTTATATACATGCTGTATTATGTTTATTTGTTTGTGGAATTCACGATCCAAAGCATATCATGGAGATCCCTCGGTTTTTGTTCAAACACATGCATATTTTGTTCACTACTCATGTTTTCTCTGAAATGTTGCAAGGGGACTGCTGTAATGTGTGATGAGGGGTTGTTAGCACAGAAAAAGAAAGGTTTTAAGCTGGAGTCGTGACCTTGTTGCGTTGGAAGGGTTCAGCACGAGCAGTAAAGGGACTCAAGCGCAGCTGATCGAGAGAGTAGGAAATTATTCGTGAATTGGGTTTCCTTGGAGTCTAGCGAGAAGCGGTGAGTTCCAGTATGCATGGGCTGATTTTCGTGGGTTCAGTAGGTTTGGGAAAGTCCTAGGATGGTATAAGAAAGGTTGGTTGGTGGCTGGAACCATCGGCTATGTTGTAGGGATGGTAATTGCGTGCTTGGGTCTCGGCAAAGGTTGAGTGATGGCTGCTGGATTTTTTTCAGCTGCTGTCCAAGGTTTGTTCGAAGGGCTAAGGGTCTGGTTTTGGGGAAATTAAGTTCTTTTAAGAGTTTATAATGTGTGGTAAAAAGTTGGGAAAATTTTGGTTAAATTTCGGTTCGATTCGGGTTAAAATCGGGTCCCCGGTCCAAGTTTTAAAACAATTTGATTAAGTTATGAAATGAGCTCGAGTTTACGTCTAGGAATGCTTATAAATATGTTTTGGGATATTTTTAGGAGTTTAGTAAGCTTCAGATCAAAATAATGAGTTTTAGATTTATCCGGGATTTAGTCACCTCACGAAACGTTAATTAAAGGATTATTGAAACGCCTAGATTTAAACTTAATAAAATGATGAGAAATTATATTTAAGCTCAAATAATTATTAGAAGTCTAAGTTTTTAAATTGGGAATTTTATGCTAAGATTTGGTTTAATTCGGTATTAAAACGCATTAATAGATTATATTTAAAGATTAATTTAAAAGTCATAGATTTAAGCCAAATAAAAATATGAGAAAGTTCATGTAGGCTTAAATAATTATTTGAGACATGTTAGAGTCAATGGAATTAAGAAAATGTCAAAGAAGTGAAATTTTACGTCTAAGGGAAAAACGATAATTTTGGGTTTTCCGGGGCAAAATGGTCATTTTGCACCTGGGAAGATTTTGGTCCTAACAGCGCTCTGAGCACATTTTATCATGTTTTAAATGTTTATGCATCATGTTTATGATAAATACGGTGCATGCTTGGTTTAAAGAAAAAATTACGTATATGCTATGATTTTATTAAGTGATGAATATGATGACACGTTTTGAAGGAAGTGATTTAGTTGTGACTAACACGATGACACGATGACATGATGATATGATTGGAGATATCGTGAGGGAAAAGGCCCCAGAGGGAGCCCGTTTACGGGAGAAGGCCCTAGAGGGAGCCCGACGATCGTATTTCATTGACATGATATGATGATATGATAGGCCAAGGCCCAGTTGACGGGTGAGAGTGTCGCTGGTGTCACCGCCGCCCAGTACTGTGTTTACACGCAGATGGATCCATCGACTGACATGATGATACGAAAGTCACAGCTAATGAACTGAATTCAATAAAAAAGAAAATGTTTACTCATACGATGATATGAGATGACATGCTTTGACACGACATGATTTTACACGAGACGTTGATGTTCATGCTTTTAAAGTTCATGAAAGATATTTTTACGTATATGATGATATGAGATGACATGCTTTGACACGACATGATTTTACACGAGACGTTGATGTTCATGCTTTTAAAGTTCATGAAAGATATGTTTACGTATATGATGATATGAGATGACATGCTTTGACATGACATAATTTTACACAACACGTTTACATTATGCTTTTAAGTTCATGAAAGATATTTTTAAAGATATGTTTACGTATATGATGATATGAGATGACATGCTTTGACATGACATGATTTTACACAACACGTTTACATTATGCTTTTAAGTTAATGAAAGATATGTTGAGTATGATATTTTTCACTGCTGTGTGCTAGGTATATGTACTTGTTATTAACGGTGCAGGTGTGTTGAGTCTTTAGACTCACTAGACGTGTGTGATGCAGGTGAGCTTAATGATGAGGAGACTCGAGGTGTCGAACTTTGAGTAGGCAGACCTGGTAAGGTGACACGACCCGAGGACCACATGTTTTCCGCATTACGATTTATGAGATTGAGAAGATGTGAATATTTTCATACGTTGATGATTTTAAGAATTTTATACGTTTATGTTTACGTATGATTTTAGACGAGTTGGGTTATTTTAAACTGCGCTATTTTTACTGACAAATATTTAAGATCATTTTTTTAAATGTTATATTTTTCTATTACGATTTTTACTCCTTTACGTTTACGTTTGATGTTGGTCATTTTAAACTGTGATGTTTTTATTGTAAAATAAAGACGATTATTTTAAATGATATTTCGAAAATGCGAGCTTTTATTTAAGGAAAAAAAAATGTCCAGTAGAATTTTAAAAAGGAGTGAGACTTTACATATACAATGCATGCATGTCGTGGATATATCAGGTCAAATACCCATCAACTGAGCAAGTATCGAAACTAATCGAATCGCTCTCAAATCAATGCTCGAGCTGGCACACCAACCTCAGTCAAATATAAGGGTATATCCATATGATAGCGTCGACAAAGCGCTATCAAATCCCAAATCTCAATCAATCAATTATATGGGCCATGAATTACTATGTTTTTAAGGGCCACAGTGATACCAAACATAGCATCGTGCTTCAAACCCCAAATCAAAATCCAATGATATAAAAGTGTAACGTCTCGCTCATTTTTAAAAAAATGCGGAAATATTTATATATATATATATATAAACTCGCATTTTCGACATAACATTTAAAATAATCGTAATTATCTTACCGTAAAAATAGTGCAATTTAAATTAACCAAACTCATCCATAATCATACGAAAACATAAAATAATAAAAATCTTAAAATCATCAATGTATGAAAATATGCATCTCCTCTCAATCTCATAAATCGTAATGCGGAAAAACTTGTGGTCCTCGGGTCATGTCACCGCACCAGGTCTGCCTACTCAGAGTTCGGCACCTCCAGTCTCCTCATCATTAAGCTCACCTGGATCACACACGCCTAGTGAGTCTAAAGACTCAACACACCTGCATCGTTAATAGCAAATACATATACATAGCACACAGCAGTGAAAAATACCATACTCAACATACCTTTCATGAAATTTAAAAATGTAACATGAACGTGTCGTGTAAAATCATGACGTGTCAAAACAACTCATCGTTAATCATCATTCCTCATTCATCTTTTATCACTTATCGTTCATCATTCATCGTTCATCATTCATCATTTATGATTCATCGTTCATCGTTCATCATTCATCATTCATCTTTAATCATTTATCATTGGTGAATTCAGTTCATTAGAGGTGAATATCGTACATCATCATTTACGATGGATCCATCATACATAGAACCGCGGTACCCGGCGGCTGTCGGACATCAGTGACAAGATCACCCATCCACTGGGCCTAGGCCTCATCATCAGCATTTACATATACGTCTTAACCATTTACATATACTTCGATAGCCACAACTAATTCCCATCATTCAAAACATTATCATTTTCATCACTTATAAAAATCTTGAATTTATGCAATTTTTCTTAAATCCAAGCATGCGACGTATATTTTTATAAAATCTTAAAATCGTGATCATGATGCATGAACATTTAAAATATCATAAATTTGTGCTCAGGGCATTGCCAGGACCAACATCTCATCCTGGATGCAAAATGACCATTTTGCCCCTAGAAACCCAAAAATTATCATTTTGCCTCTATACGTAAAATTCCATGTTTTTGACATTTTCTTAATTCCATTGACACTAACATGTCCCAAATAATTATTTAAGCCTACATGAATTTTCTCATATTTTTATTTGGCTTAAATCGATGACCTTTAAATTAATCTTTAGATATAACATATTAATGCGTTTTATTCCCGAATTAAACCAAAACTTAGCATAAAATTCCCAAATTAAAAACTTAGACTTATAATAATTATTTGAGCTTAAATATAATTTCTCATAATTTTATTAAGCTTAAATCTAGACGTTTCCATTAATCATTTAATTAACGTTTCGTGCGACGACTAAATCCCGGATAAATCCAAAACTCTTTATTTTGATCCGAAACTTAACAAACTACTTAAAATATCCAAAAACTTATTTATAATCATTCCTAGACGTAAACTCGAGCTCATTTCATAACTTAACCGAATTATTTTAAAACTTGGACCGGTGTCCCGATTTAAACCCGAATCGGCTCTAGCATATCTTAAAAACACTTAAAAGGTCCTAACAACCCTAAAACCGAGCTCTTAAACACCTGAACCCTCCTGGAACAGCTACTGGAAAAATTCAGCGAGCCACCCAACTTAAAGCTTATGCACCTACTCGAGCTATTCACCAACCTAGACCGCACCACCTACGACCAGCCATGACTCGACCACACTAAGACCACTCTAGGACCCTACTGGACCTCATGAACTCACGGCTAACCTCCCATGTAAGCAGCAACTCACCACAACCGCTAGTCTTCCCAAAGCGTCTAACCCGAAGCCTATTTCCTACCTTCTGCACACCGCGCCTAAAGATGGTTCCAGCACGTGTTGAACCCTTTCAAGCCTTGTCTCAGACCCACCAGGATCTGGTCTAAGGCTCGGCTAGGTCCTGGTGTTGCTAGTTACCTCTGCACGCTAAATATCCCAAAAAAACGAGCTATCCCCTTGAAGCACTCCTCTCGGCTAATCATCTTGCAACCACCAGCAACAATTCTAAACCCCAAAACACCACCTTGACACCAAGTACAGCCCTTAAACAACTAAAAACAGCAGCCCCTTGCACCACAGAAAACAAAGCGTGAGTTATAGTTCAGAAAATGGAAAAATGCAGCCAACCCGTTAAATCTTCAAGCATGGAGTTAGAT
Source organism: Primulina tabacum (assembly GCF_025594145.1). Lineage (NCBI taxonomy): Eukaryota > Viridiplantae > Streptophyta > Magnoliopsida > Lamiales > Gesneriaceae > Primulina > Primulina tabacum. The sequence continues at coordinate 4,660,303 of NC_134565.1, read as the reverse complement.
CGAGATTTTCACACACAGAGCAACATTTAACAGCATATATATAGCGTATATGATGCAGAAATAAAAGTACGTGGAGTGCCTTAGAAATTTGATGAACAAAACGAGAAGAGGGAGACCCGGATGGATTTCTTTTGCAAGAACAAGAGCACACCGACGGAAACTTCAGCTGGAAATGAAGAATACAGAGGGGATATTGTTTAATGAAGGGGTGCCGGTTGGTGGGGAGGGTAGTGTTAAGTTTAGTAGGTCCTTAGGTATTTATTAGTTATTTAATTAATAAGATAATGGTTCCTAAATGGACTTTTAAAAATTTAAAAAGAGCTTTAAGCTCAATAAATTTAAAAATAGACCCATTAAATCCAAACATACTCTCGAAAAATATTTCGTGTTGAAAAGTTTTTTTTTTAAATATTAGCCACCCTCAAAAAGTTCCCTGATTCGATAAAATTCGCGTACCGTTAAAAATAAAAATAATGCGGTTAAAAATACCCAATAAATCTCAATTATTGAAAAATAACTTTAAAATATCTTATATTAATTAATAAAAATTAATCGTGTAATAAAAATAATTTTCTTGAAAATTTCTCGGTCTCCGATCCTCGTTTGAGCGCGAAATGAACTTAAAAATCATAGTGCATGAACTTTTAAAATTTCATGAATTAAATCCTATCATGCAATAATAATGCGTAAAATGTATAAAAATAATTAAACACAATTTAATAAAATAAAAATACATTTTATGCTTTAAAAGAATTTAATAAAATACCAAAGAATTTAATAATTTGCATGTACGTGGTTTACGTGACCCTTCAAATTTTCGGGACGTTACAAAAAGTATCCAAGGATCATAGCTCAACGTGCATGTCATGTATCGATATATGTATAAAATTATGTGTGTTAACAAAATATTTATTTTATATATCGATATACCAATCATGAATGTCGTGTATGGTACATCAACTAAACAAATAAGTCATATAGACACATATTTTCAGTCAAATCAATCAAGCATATATTATATGATACAGATATTCGTCGTGTGTTATTCAGTCGTAACATACCTCAATTTTTCGCCTCCAGTCAATGTAGCGTGATCTACAATTAAGATATTAATACCAAAACTCAATCGACATAGTCAAAATATTCATTTCAATCAATGAATTCATTTAATTGCAACTCTATTAGCGTGCATTGTTCTTTCATAAGGGATGTTTGCTCACCCCAAGGGGACTATTATTGTTTTTTGTGTATGGACACTGACAGATACAAAAGACTGGAGATGATACTTTTGGAGGAAATCAGACTTGAGATTGTTTGGTAGTGTATATCTCAGTATATTTATAAATATATCGTAACATGTCCTGGAAATATGAGATGCTTGTGTATATTTATTTAATTGTGTCAACATGTTTTATAATGTGATGTACGACGAGAATTTATTATATATTATTTTTAGTATTATAGTCACATTTGTCACATTTTGGGGTAATGTTAAATGAAAATTTTAAATTGTTTCTGCTCTGATTAATTAACTCTAATTAAATTGTGTGTTAATAACGTTTAGGAGTTAAAAAAACCCACCGAAGATACGTTCAACTCAAGTTGACCAACAAAGAATCACTTGACTTACCAGATCGAACCTGAGATATAAATTTTTGGTTACATCATATTTGTATGCATTTAGAACTTATGAAATATATATATCACTTTATTATATTATATATTATTTATATACATTATAATTGATGGGAGAAGGTTCAATAAATTAATATTAATTAATAAAATAAGCCAAATATGCAATGGCTCAAGCCTGTCAAGCACTCTTTAACATCTATAAATAGATGTCTCTCTTATGTCCAATATACATTTTCACGTCTTTTCTCATTTTATAGAATTATCATCTATGAAGAACTACATTGAAGTGACTCACCAAATCGGACTCGAGATATAAATTTTTTGTTACATCATTTTTGTGTGTATATATAAATTATGAAATATATATAATACATTGCATTTATTTATAATTTTTTTTGTTAAATTTCACGTAGTTTGATAAATTTTTTAAAATCACAGTAGTTTGATAAACCTTTTAGAAAAATACCATAAATTGATTAAAAAAAAACCATCGCCTGAGCTAGCTCCGCCATTGTATTTTGCACACAGATTTTCTCTCTCCCCTCTTTTCTCTGTATTTTAATTTTGCATGCAAATATTTTTAAGTTTTTTCTCTTAAAATATGAAATTGCAAGATATCAACTCTCGAATTTGAATTTTTAATATGTGCATTTAAAATCCGAATTTTAGAATTAAATTTGAAACTTGATTCAATTTTTTATACAATTGCCCTTAAATTTAAGTTTACAATAAAAAAATTCTTGAATTTAGATTTTTAAATTTCAAATTAATAGCATTCTAAATAATTTAAAGTTTGTATGACTTTAAAATTTTTAATGTTATTATTTTAAAATCGAAGTCGTTGTACGTTGAAATTTTTTTGCCAATAGTTGTAAGTACCGGGACGTAACAATAACATTTTAAAGAAAAAAATTCGATTATCATACTCGTTTTTGTTCATCTGATCATCTAAACTCGTTTATTCCCAAGCCTATTTATATTTTCTCCAACAAAGTTTCCATCCAGGACTAAAAAATCTTGTGAACCAAATATAGATGTGAAAAATTGATTTATTTTGTTTGATCATATACCATATATCTATACTATAAATAAAACAAGAGCTTTTAATAATAACTATATTTTGATTTAATCTTTTTAAAAAAATTCAAAATTATATTTCACACAACTCAACTTTATTTAATGCATACAATTTTATTCTTGACCACCCTTCATTGATCTTTTTTCCATAATTTTCCTTAGTTTTTTTAATCATATTTTTAAATTTTTTTCTTTATAATATATATTTATTTATGAATAGTTATTTATTTATATTTTCATAATTATAAAAACATATCACTCAATCTAATATTAAATATAATTTTGTAAAATATCAAAATATGTTTAATACATAAATAATATATGTGCCAATAACAATAAATCAGCACAGACAAATGTTTTTTCAAGTAATCTATAATATTTTTTAATAAATAAATATTGAATGTTTTGCTGTCTGCACTACAAGGTTCCAGACAAAATTTTATGCCACGAAACGAATACAAACTGCAGCTGCTTTCTTCCTCATCCAATCCAAAACACAGCAACAAGTTTCCACCTTTTCTCTTCTGCTAATCGCCAAGAAATCGATCAGATCCGCAAATGCATTCTTCATCACGGTTTCTGTGTCAAATCCACCAGCTTCCCCTGAAGCCACTTCAGTTTCCTGTGACGCAAACTCCCCCCAATCCAATCCTCCGCCGGGACTTAACCTTTTCGTCCTTGCTGCTAATCATGATGGACCCTCTCAACCCGCAACCACTTCGAGCAGAAACATTGGTGATTACACCGGATAAGGCCATTGTTCCATGCGTGGATAAAAACCCAGAAACGGGAAAGCAAGCATTTCTTGATGTGTCCATAAATGGGGAGCCTGTTGGCAGAATCGTGATTGGACTGTACAGCGACGTTGTCCCATCTGGGTCATCCAGGTTTAGTGGTCTTGTCTCCGGGGCAGGGGGCGTGAGCTACCGCAGTAAAGAGTTCGTAAAAATCATGCCTAACTACGTGCAACATGGTGGGCTTCGATATTACGGTGGGGATGCGGAGATAGCCAGGAAAACCGGGAGTAAATTGCCGGTACTCGACGGTTTAGTGGACGAATTGGAGAAACAGAATGGTTCTTGTGTAGGGACCAAGAACGTGGCCAAAAGTGTGAGCATTATTGTGAGGGATCCATTGAAACCGCCTCCGAAGCTGTCGCTGGTTGCGACAGAAGGGAAGCTGGAAATCGGTCAAGACGAAGTCGGAACGGATCCGAACGGGACGGAGTTCGTGATTCCGACGAAGGACTCGCCGGAATTGGATGCCTCTGCTTTGGTGGTGGGGAGAGTGATTGAAGGAATGGATGTTGTTGAGAGGATTGGCAGAGTTGAAACTGTTAAAGACAATACATCTTCTCCTTACTTTAGGTACTCTTTCTAACCTCCAAATTCTCCAAGCATTTTAGGCATATTTCTCTAAAGACAATCATATTGTATACACACACATATATATGTAATGTAAGTATGTATATATATGCAATATGTTAAGATTTGAACTCAATTAGTTCCAACTATGTTGACAATAAATTTAGTAGTTACACGAGCTTGGCTAGAATTCATGCCTCTGAATTTTGTACGAGCCTTTAGGTCATACGCTAGAGTAAATTCAAATCCAAAAAAACTAGCTTTCTAAATGGTATATCCTTTCAATCTTATGATCTTTGGTCGAGCTGATTAAGATCGCGCGACATAGCAGGCTCCTTGAGAAATTGATGATTGTGACGGCTGTTACAATTTTTACGAGAAAATTTGTAAAATAACCTCCGATCCCTCATTTTCTTAATTAAACAGTTGATCAAGTTAAAAAAACAAAATACTCCAATTTTTATTCACCTATTAGTATTTGATTTATGTAACTTAATCCAATCTATAATGCAAATATATGTCATGTTATGGATACGGGTCCAATGAAGATCTATCTTCAGGTAGTCGTTTCTTTGTAAAGACTCTAGACTTAGTCGATATCTCGTAAACTTAGTGTGGGATCATAGCAACTGCTCTGAAATTTTCATGAATCCAAGTGTAACTGCTGAAATTTTAATGTGCCCTAGATGTGCGCTGCTGATATCTGAAAGTTCAAAATTTTAAACAGAAAATCCATGCTGAGCAAAAATTCAAGAATGTGTGTTATCTTGTTTTAAATTTGAGTATACTTGAAATATTTATCTGTTCTTATCTAATCTTTGCTTAATGCGGAAAGGGTGGCCAAGCTGATAGGAGACAAAAGGGCTGTGGTAGCAGAAAGAGGCTTCAACATAGCAGAAAGAGGCTTCAACAGACCTCACTCCAAAGTGGTGATCACAAATTGTGGACTCATCATGGACACTACCTAATCTTATCTTTTTTCCCTAATGTATTTACAATTTTGGACTTTTTTAATCAAATTTTTTCCCCACTTTGTTGTTTAGTATTTAGCTTGTTTTTAATATATTTTGCATAGGAAAAATCCGCAAATAACTCAAGGAAAATGTCAGATTAGAATGTGTTGAACAAAGCTACGTATCTTCCAGTTTTTCTCTCTGTTAGGATTCTTGCTTATCTTCTAGTTTCCTTTTCTTTCCTCTTCCCCAATCCTTCTATGATATACACACAGAGAGAAATTCAATCTTTTATCAGATTTTTGACATTTAACTGAATGAAAAATGAATTTCTTCGAGAGACTGCCTGGCACGATTCAGATGTACCTCTGTCGCTTGGCAGGTGGCTACCTGATGTTCGTCCTTCACGGCTTATATCTTCCCGGCGCCGGTCATAAAGATTTTGTCCAGGAGGATCCTCTGACGGTGAAAGTGCAGAGATTGGCCTCAGTGAAAACTCAACTTCCATATTCCTAGTATTCTCTCCCTTACTGCATACCAAAGAAAATTGTAGACCATAGGGTGAATCTAGGGGAATATTTCTTAGTAGTGTTCTCGTTCCGATCTCTCCCTACAAGTTCAAGAAGTGAGAACCAAAAATGTGCAATGTTGTTTGTCGCACTATCCTTAATGCCAAAGATGCAAAGGAATTGAAACAGAGGATTGATGACAATACTGGGTGAACATTATATTGTATAATCTCCCTCTAGATATGCCATACAAACAGATCTTATACGGATTACTCGGTGCATCAACATGGTTTCCCGGTTGGAGTGAAAGTGCAGTATGGTGGAAAACCAGAGCACGAGTATTTTATCAACAACCATTTGACATTCACGATAAAGTATCACAAGGATGAAGAAACTGATGCTGCTAAATTGTAGGATTTGAAGTCAAACCATTCGGTGTTAAGCATGAATATGAGTGTAAGGATGGTAAAATTAGTTTGACGAACTGCACTGTAACTGGCAATGATTCCGTCTAGAAGTTGAAGATGAGAAGGAAACTATTTTCACCTATGACGTGAAGTTTCAGGAGAGTGAGATCAATGGGCTTCTAGATTGGATACCTATCTGTATATGCTTGATAGTTAGAATCATTGGTTATCAGTCTTAATTTCGTGGTTTGCTGTTATTCTTCCTTCGGTAATGGTGGCAGATATTATGCCTTATGATGTCTCCCGGTACGACAAATTGGAAGCTCAAGAAGAAGATGAAAAAACTGGATGGAAATTAGTTCGTGGTGATTTTTTCAGGCCTCTTACAAACTCAGATTTGCCGTGTTTATACTGGCACCGGTGTTCAGTGTTTTGGGACGATTCTAGTCACAATTGTCTTCACTGCACTTGGATTCCTTCCTCCTTGGAACCGAGGGGAGTTGATGACAGCTTCGCTATCTCTTTGGGCATTCATGGGCCTGTTTGCAGGCTACACCTCAGCTAGTCTCTACCAAGTGTTCCATGGAACGGAATGGAAAAGATGTATTCTTAAAAATCGTTCCTGTTCCCTGGAACAGTGTTTGTCATTTTTTTCATCTTGAATGCTCTAAGTGGGGGAGAGGAATCATCTGGAGCATCTCATTTGGGGCCATGTTTGCATTAGTCCTTAAGTGGTTTGGTGTCTACGTTCCACTTGTTTTTGTAGGTAGCTATGTAGGGTTCAAGAAACCCGCCATTAAGGGTCCAGTAAAAATCGACGAAATTCTGAGGAAAATACCCGAGCAAGAATGATATGAATATGATCGAGGTGGCATGCTAATAGCTGGTAATGAACAAGATTCGAGGACAAATCCTTTTCTCGAAGGGTTCGTGATGCATGGAAGTGAGTATGGAAGTCATAGGATCATTGTTCAAGTGTTAAATGATGAGAGAGACCAGAAGCATCCGCGCCCGAGCGGTAAAAAGTCGCGCCCGAGCACCATACTTACTGCCAAGAAGACGAATTCTAGAACCCTCCACGCCAGAGCAGTCAAATCCTACCGTTTGAGCGCCACACTTACTGTACAAGATGATGAATTTCAGAACCTTCCGCACCCGAGAGGTCAAATCTTACCGCTCGAGCGCGCTTCCTTACATGAATTTTAGACTTTGACCTAATTTAGAATCCTAGATTATTTGGTAACTTATTTTGAGTATCTTTTTTATATGTAAACAACATATAGACGAATTTTCATGATTATCAAACAATTATCTTGATTTTATACAAAAATATTTTGATTTTTCTCTCAAAACTTTTCAAGGCTTTTGCTGTGTTCTTAAAAATCAAACTTATCAAGGATTTATTCTTTGTGTCGTTTGTCGATTGATCTCATACGGATTGTCAAAAACAAGTTCTTTGAAAGTTCGTCTGATTCTCAATTGTTTCAGTCGTGAATATTTGTTGCTAAGTTCATAGTTTAGAGGTGAATATCATAAAATCGTTGGATAACACAACGTTCTTTTCTTCATCGTATCGAGGGCGTGACTCTGTTTCTGAGCGCATTTGCTTTTCGTGATTGAAAAATCGTATCGTTTGGTATCAGAGTTTTGCCTCATTGAATTCATGTAAGTACTTGAGTACGAGTGCATTTTCTTTGGAGTGACATGTGAGTATTTGAAGTGAGGAGAGGATTAAAAAATAAAGACGAGTGCATTTTCTTTGGAGTGACTGTGAGGATTCGGGTGATGAATATTTTGTTATTCTACTAACGTTTTCTTGCAGGTACAATATCCAATAGGAAAATGGAGAGGGAGGTAGGAGATAGTTCGAACCAAGGGTTGTCTAAGGTTCAATTGGAGGCGTTGTTCGGTCATCTCAGTAGGTTGATGAAGACCGAGTTGGAGCCATTACATGAGCGGTTGGATAAGCTTGAAGTTAGTACTAGTGGGAATAAGTCTAAGCCTACATATTTGGGTAGAGGAGAAGGCGGGGATGAATATGATTTGGGTGGAGACGAGGAGAGCCAAAACGAGAATTGTGGTAGGAACGTATGAGATATAGGGTTTGGTAAAGGAAGAAGAGAAGTCGTACGTGGTAGATACAATGATGAGAATAAGGAGGATAATAATATGAGTAGTATTAAGACGAAAATTACATCGTTTCATGGGAAATCTGACCCGGAGGCATACTTAGAGTGGGAAAAGAGGATAGAGTTTGTGTTTGAATGTTACCACTACTCCGAACAAAAGAAGGTTAGGTTGATGGTGGTTGAATTTCTAGACTACGCTCTCATTTTTGGGATCAAATTGTGATTACTAGGATAAGATATATTGAGAGACCCGTTAAAATTTGGGATGAGATGAAAAGGGTCATGAGGAAGAGGTTTGTACCCAACCATTACTATAGGGAGATGTTTAAGAAGTTGCAGAACTTGAAACAAGGTACGAGAAGTGTCGAGAACTATTATAAGGAGTTGGAAGTAGTCATGATTAGGACGAATATTGAGGATGATAATGAGGTGATGATGACAAGTTTTCTTTGTGGTTTGAACAGGGAGATTCAAGACCAAATGGAGCTTCGACACTACTTGGATCTAAACGAGATTGTGCAAATGACCATAAAGGTGGAGCAAAAAAACAAGAGGAGAGAAGTTGGCCGCACCACCCAAGTGTGGAGTGCATCAACTCTTGGCATTCCAACGTTGCTACACATGAAGAAGGCAAGAGGGAAGCCAAGCCCAAAACAGAAATTAAGCAAGATGTGCCTAAACAAGGGGTGCAAGATAAATATGAAACTCCTATTAATCGTTCTACAGATATCAAGTGTTTTAGGTGTCAAGGAGTTGACCATATCCTAGTCAATGTCTTAACAAAGAGGGTAATGATAATGAATGCTTATGGAGAGTGTGAATCTCAGAGTGATAGAGATGATGATGATGATAATGAGATTGATAAGATGTCTGAGTTGGATGATTCTGATGAGGGGTATGAAGCAGTTGTAGGTGAAGCATTAGTGACGAGGCGTGTCATGAGTGGCCAAGTCGAGGAGGAGGAAACCAATCAGAGGGAGAACTTTTTCCATACTAGGTACTTTGTAAACGAAAAGGTTTGCAATCTTTTTATAGATGGAGGGATTTGTACCAATGTAGTTAGTTGTGAGATGGTAGAGAAGCTGAATTTGCCTACTTTAAAACATCCCCAACTATATAGGTTACAATGATTGAATGACTGTGTAGAAGTGAAAGTAAACAAGCAAGTTTTGGTGTTCTTTTCGATTGGTAAGTATGTTGATGATGTATTGTGTGATGTGGTGTCAATGCATGCTTGTCATATCTTGTTGGGTAGACCTTGACAATGTGATAGGAAAGTGACACATGATAGTTTCAAGAATATGTACTCATTTATTCTAAACACAGAACCGATTGTATTACTTTCCTTGTCCCCAAAACAAATATTGGAGGACCAATTAAAGAAAAGAAAAAGAGATGAGGCCTAAAAAACGTTCAAAAAAGTGAGACGACCTTAGAAAAAGATATGGTCGAAAGAAAGAGTGAGATGATCATAGAAAGAAAAAGAGAAGAAAATGATGAGAGGGAAGAAAAAGAAAGAGAAAAAAGGCCAAAGTAAAGAAAAAGAAAAATAATTTGATGGCCCAAAAGAGTGAGATCGAGAGTTGTTTACTTTTGCATAAGTCCTTTCATATACCTTTGTACAAAGTTGTTTATTCTCATTGTGATGTTATAGCCGGTTCAATCTCGAGCATGATTATTTCTGCTTTGCAGGATTTTGATAAAGTCATGATGAGGAGGTGAGCAAGTGTTGATAGTATGAGAATGCAATTGGATGGTCTATATGAATTTGAGAGCAATCGAGATGAGGTAAGGTTAGTTGCCAGCGCAACATATAAGATGTATAATTTGATTCCTTACCTTAATTGTTGTGTTGTTTTCAAGATTTTAGAGGAAATTCTAAAAAGGATGTTTTTAATAGAGATGATTGTATCTTTACTTTTGTCTCTAAGTTTTATGGGTGTGAGAGTTATGAGAAGTTTAATGCATTGAGTTTAAACATTCTTGCATTTGATGTCTCACGAGTTGCTAAATTGGGGGGAATTGGTGGCTACAAAAATTTATATGCATTAGACTTAGATTCTTGTGATGTGATAAATGATTGCATAGATATCACATTTGGTGTTTCATTTTTGCATGATTTATATTCGGTTGGTGATGATTTTGAAAGGTGCATAATTGAATACGATAATTTCTCATTCATGATGAATATATATCTAAAGAGAATAAATTTTTCATTCTATATTCATTGCATGAATTACGTGATAGTGATGAGTATTGTAATGACTTGATAATTGACATATTGCATGAATATATGTGTTGGTTGCATATGAAGCGATATGTTGAGTGGGATTGTGAAACACGCATTACATATAGGAAAATAGCTTATAGGCTAAAGTCTTATATATTGCATGGGATAATTCATAGGAAAATAGCTTATAGGCTAAAGTCTTATATATTGCATGGGATAATTCATATACCTAGTGAACTATGGTTGTACACATGTATGGATATATTTTTGTGTTAACTAAGTCTCAGAAGGAGATGAATCTGATATTTGTGATAGTTAATGATGTTTTATCATTTTGTGTCATTCGTTATTTGGTGTATGTTGAAGTTGATGAGTTGATAGTGAAGACAACAATGAAGTTATGGTTCAAAACGTTGATGGAGCACGGAGGCGATAGCACCTACAAACCTGAGTTTAAAGTAAGCATGTTGATAATTTAATTGTTTTTATTACTAACGTGCTTTGTTTTTGTGTAGTTAGCCAAGATTTGAGGACAAATCTTTTTTAAGAAGTAGAGTATGATATGAATCTAATTGAGTGTGGCGTGCTAATGCCTGGTGATGAACAGGATTCGAGGGCAAATCCTTTTCTCGAAGGGTTCGTGATGCATGAAAGTGAGTATGAGAGCCATATGATCATTGTTCAGGTGTTAAATGATGAGGGAGACCAGAAGCCTCCGCGCCCGAGCGGTAAAAAGTTGCGCCCTGGCGCCACGAATTCCAGAACCCTCCGTGCTCGAGCGGTCAAATCCTACCGCCAGAGCGCCACACTTACTGTACAAGATGATGAATTACATAACCCTCCGTGCCCGAGCGGTCAAATCTTACTGCCCGAGCACGCTGCCTTGCTTGAATTTTAGACTTTGACCTAATTTAGAATTCTAGATTATTTGGTAACTTATTTTGAGTATCTTTTCTATATGTACAGAGCATATAAACGAATTTTCATGATTATTAAACAATTATCTTGATTTTATACAAAAATATTTTGAGTTTTCTCTCAAAACTTTTCAAGGTTTTTGCTTTGTTTTTAAAAATCAAATTTATCAAAGATTTATTCTTTGTGGAGTTTGTTGATTGATCTCATATGGATTGTCAAAGACAAGTTCTTTGAAAGTTCGTCTGATTCTCAATTGTTTCAGTCGTAAATATTTATTACTAACTTTATAGCTTAGATGTGAATATCATAAAATAGTTGCTTGTTTCAAAAGATCGGGACAAAACACGTTTTTCGTTTCATCGAATCGAGGGTATGATTTTGTTTCTGAGTGCTTTTACTTTTCGTGATTGAAGAATCGTACCAAAGAATGGTTCATGAACCCAATCAACCATATTAATGGGACTGGGAGGCATGCTCCCATTCATTGTAGTATCCTCACATCAGTTCTATTGCAACTTAGGATACCTCTTCTTAGCATTCCTCGTCCTTATTGTCTCCAGTGCCACAACCAATATATTCCACAACTATCACCAGCTCGGCAGAGAAGACTACTTGTGGTGGTGGATATCATTTTTGACCTGGTTCATCTGCACTCTACCTCTTCCTTTATGCTGCATACTACTTCAGAAACTTCCAACTTCACTAAATCAGTACCCGCCGTTCTCTATTTCGGGTATGCGCTCATTGCTTCATTTGCGTTTTTTGTTCTCACCGGCACCATTGGTTTCTTGGCTTGTTTCTGGTTCACTAAAACTATCTACTCATCTATCAAGATTGCCTGAAAAATTCATGTGGGGGTTCGAGTTGATAAAATAAGTAAGCTCTTGATCAATATTAGGAGTTCGATTCTTCTAACACTTTATCGGGTGAGCTTGTCGCTTTACCTGACTAGCGTAATTTACATGCTATTGCGTTAGCTCTCGTAATGCGTAGAAGGGTAGCGAGTAGGAGTTTATCCTAATACAAAAAAGGTTGATCAAAGTATAAGCATTTGGAAGTAGAGTTTGAATCATCGAGGATCCATGCAATTTAGTTTATTTTTACCCCAATGTATAAATTAATGCACATAAATACCAATTATATAACAAAAATTTAAAATTTGATTTTTTAAAAACAATTTAAATCATTTTGTTATTTATATGATCCAATCTTTTGTCATATTAGACGAATAAATTTTATATAATAAATTATAATTAACATAATATATAAAACGAAGTAAACTGAAACAAATTTAAAAAACATATACATATATATATAAACATAACGTTTAAAGAATAATAAACTGAAAATCAATCATGTAGGATCGATGGCTTATCGCTTTACCAAAAGCTATAGTTAGTAGTAATGGTGCAACTCAAATATTTTAAATCGCACAGCAACTCAAGCACCACGATTCGATCGCTCTACCAAGTAGGGACAATTATTGCACCCAACAATCTCCCTCCCAATAATTGCACTACATGCAATCAATGAGAATAGAACTCGTGACCTTGGCTCTGATACCAATTGTAGGACCGAGCGCTTGTCGCTTTACCAAAAGCTATAGCTAGTAGTAATGGTGCAACTCAAATCTTTTAAATCGCACAGCAGCTCAAGCACCACGATTCGATCGCTCTACCAAGCAGGGACAATTATTGCACCTAACAAACCAAATTATGGATTTTATCAATACATACATAATAATTTACATAAGTGAAGCACATTAAGGATAAATAATTATCAATTTAAAATATTTGCGACTACGTCATCAAAGCAACATCAAAACTAATTAAATAATAATATTTATAGTAAAATATAACTCAAAATATTCAATTCAAATTATGTTTAACCTCGTACAGGACTTTTTTACCTTTGGTTTTTTAAATTCTATATAATAGAAATTAAATTTATATCAAAATTGATCTTTTATGACTACATCGATGACTATTAATTTCTTGATAAATACAATTTTAATATAATAAGTAAATCAACATATGTAATGGAAATACACATTTAAATAAGATTATCTAGTAACTATCAAATAAAATCAAATAAACTCATACAATAATTATTAAATATAAATTTTAAACCACCGATAGAATTTTCACCATAAAAATTTGAAATATAACCAAATAAATAAACTTTCATACAAAAATGTTATTTTTTTGTATTTGTTGAATTAGTTAGTTTGATTTCAAAATAATTAAATAAAGATATTAAAATACTATATGTAAAAGTTTTAATCCTTTAACAAATATTAATCAATGATCATTATAATTTATATTTATTATAATGATTATGTTATATATATATATATATATATATATATATATATTACAATAGAAAATAACGTTTGTGTCTCATCAAAACAATATCAAAATTAATAAAATAATAATATTAATAATTAAATTTAATCCATAATATTCAATTTAAATAATATTTAACGTCCTATATAATTTTTTTACCTTTTATTTTTAGAATTCTATATTATAAATAATTAATTTTATATAAGAATCAATGTTTTGTAGAATATATATATGATTATTAATTTTTTGTTAAATACAATTTTTAAAATAATAAATAAATAAATAAATATATGTAATGAAATACATATTTAAGTAAGATTATATAGTAAGATCAAATAAAATCAAATAAACTCATAAAATAATTACTAAATATAAATTTTAAACTATTGGTATGATTTTCATAATAAAAATTTGAAATATAACCGAATCAATAAACTTTCATAATTCTTTTTATTTGTTGAATTTGTTAGTTTGATTTCAAAATAAGTAAATAAATATATTAAAATATCATATGTAAAAGCTCTAATACTTTGACAAATATTAATCAATGATCATTATAATTTATATTTATTATAAAAATTATATCATTTATATTTTTTTACAGCAGAAAATAACTTTCATATCTTTTAATTGCTCATTAATATCTTTTATTCATGCATTACAGACTTAGAGTTTTGATTTATGATTGATTTTGAAGAACAGATGCATATAACATTTTAGTTATATAATTTAATAAAATAATCAAGCATATGACATATACATTTATTATAATTAATTTATTTAGATTTTCAATTTTTTTTTGAATTTTTATTATTTTTTAGAATCAAAATCTAAATTATAAATGTATTACATTATAAAATTTTTATATGAATGATTATTAGCTCACTTTAAAAAATAAATATATGTGAATATATATATATATATAATCAAATAATTTTCATATACATTAATTAATGAATAATTTTTTAAAAATTTATAATATATATATATATATATATACAATCAAATAATTTTTATATACATTAATTAATGAATAATTTTTAAAAATTTATAATTTATATTTTTCATCAATTCTTCAGATATTAATCATTGTTATATATATTTTTATGTATTTGTATGTGCTCAAAGTTTATATATATATTGTTGGGTGCAATAATTGTCCTTATTTGGTAGAACGGTCGAACCGTGGTGTTGTGCGGTTTAAACGATTTGAGTTGCACTATTACCATCAGCTATAATTTTTGATAAAACGACAAGCGCTCGATCCTACAATTGATATCAGAGATAATGTCACGTATTGAGTCTCAATTGTAAGGAGCGCAGTTATTGAGAATATGATAGAGTTCAAAATAACGAGTTCTCCATAGTCTCCACCTCCGCTATAAACCCTAGCCACATTTCTGATTCCAGAGCAATTACAATACTTAATAATGCCATGTTATTTATCAATTTGCTGCCGTAAACTGTTGAAGTCTCAGCCATGACTTTCTCTTCGATGTTCATTCAGAAAAGTTTGAAATTCAAGCTCAGTGCCTTGTCTGTGGCAACTCGCACACATTCGCGTCCTCTTTTGGTTCGCAGGTCTTACAGTTTGCAGCCATGCAATTTTCTTTCGCGAAAAGGCGTCTCCTTTACTGCTCTTTCTCCTGTTTCATCTGTATTGAGGCGGCATAGAATTGTTTCTTCTTTTGCTGCCGCTACTTCGTCCCCTTCATCTTCGTTTTCTTTCCCGTATACCTACCAGCGGAGTTTGGGATACGGGAGGTTTGCTTACGATGAGTACCCGTCGGAGGAGGATTCCGACCGTGAAGTCAGTCCGTCTTCTAAGCAACAACTGGTGGGTGGATAGATTTGTGTAACTTTTCTGGCAAGTTAGTTGGTTTTTGTATATTTAATTAATTTATTCCTCCTAGAGAATGCTAGATGGTTTTGCTTCCTTTGCTATATTTTTCGTTTGCGCATGTGTTAACTTTGGAGATAACGTGAGCACTGAACATAAAATCAGAACGTTAATTCATTAAAATATTGTGTTCAAATTGGAATTCCTGCAAAAGGGATTCCCTTTTCAGTGGGCTCAGTTGGTTAGATATCTATTTATCACGCATTTTCAAGTATTCTCTGTTATTAATCTAATATTTCCAGGGTGATTCGACTCTTGATAACGTTGAAGAGTGGAGGTGGAAGTTGACCATGCTTATGCGCAACAAAAGCGAGAAAGAAGTTGTGTCCAAGGATAAAAAAGACCGAAGGGATTTTGAGCAGCTTTCGGCATTGGCAATCAGAATGGGATTGCACAGGTACATGAAGTTTTGCCTAACTTACGTTATTCTTTTATATTCCTTTGCACTTGTTTATGACATCTCCATTTGCAGTGGTCGGTATGAAAAGGTAGTTGTATTTAGCAAACTCCCGTTGCCAAACTACAGATCAGATTTGGATGAGAAGCGACCTCAGAGGGAGGTATTATCTTAGTTGTATTAGCTCTCTTTTTGTGTGTTGCATAATCCTAAATCCTAATTCTGTTGATTGTCGAAAGAAATGGATTTGTTCTAAGTGATTTTAATATCCATCAAGTTTACATTTCTAGCTATGATGACCAATGTGTCAGGCAAATGCTTAAAATTTCTCAATTTTTGATATCTTTTCCTCATTTTTTCGTCTTGTTGATTTGGATATTTCCTGCATATCTGTAGGTGATGCTACCAATTGGGTTGCAAAGACAGGTAGAGTCTCATCTTAGATCACACCTTTCTAGAAAGGCTGTGACGAAGCATGATACCTTTTTGACATCAAGTGCAGCCCATAGCCTAGCACTTGATGGACCATATGAGCCTGAGGAGCCCTCCACCCAGAATGTTATATCTGAGACTATTGTCAGGCGAAGGAGCTTGCAAATGCACAATAAACAGCAAGATTGGCAAGTTAGTGTTTCACAGATGTAAATGACTATTACTAGTGCTGACTAATTATGTGGTTACGGTGACCTCTTATCCTCTAAATTCCATAGTAGTTTTACTTGTGAATTCACTTGTAGATATTGATTGCATTCTTGATATTTGGATGTGACCCACTGACTTCTCTTCCTGTAGTCTGCTTTGTATCACGGTTCACATTTCGTTTGGATTCCAATATTTTCGATTTGCTGCTTAAAAAGGAGCACTTGAAATGTTCTTGATCCTCTTCAATTTCTTGTGTTGTAGATTGAAAACCAGTGTTTTAAATGACGGTCGAGGTGGCTGCCTATGCGGTAGGCCGCCCTTGACCTCCCCTGCTTTTGCATCAGACGACCTCTTTAGGCGGCCCTAACCAACCGGCAGCCGAGGCGGTCAATAATTTTAAAATTCTTGTCAACTCAATTAATTTTAAAAACCTAGTCAAAGTTAATTAATTTAAAAAACCTAGCCAAAAGTTAACAAATTTCAATTTTATATCCTTTCTTTTTATTAATAACAATGGTTGAAAATATTTAGATGCATACTAAGAAGAGGAATAGGTTCGAGATATCAAGATTGAATGATCTTGTATATGTCAAATTCAACACCAATCTAATGAAGAATAAGAAAAATAGGTGGAGATTTGCTTCTATCATCTCAAGCTAGTGAAGCTCAAGGTTGGTTTGTTGATGGTGGTGGTGAAGATGAGGTAGAGCCGGGTTTAGGAC